>NC_088421.1:4217772-4280272 GCF_034236695.1 Oncorhynchus nerka
CCTGTTCATAGCCCATCTGTATACGGCCCATCTATCTACTGCATTCCCATACTGTATTTATTTATTTAGCTCCTTTTGCACCACAGTATCTATACTTGCACATCCATCTTTTGCACACCTACCATTCCAGTGTTTAATTGCTATTTGTAATTACTTCGCCACCATGGCCTATTTATTGCCTTAACTCCCTTATTTGACCTTATTTGCACTCACTGTATATAGACTGTTTTCTTTCGTTCTACTGTATTATTGACTGTATGTTTTGTTCATTCCATGTGTAACTCTGTGTTGTTGTATGTGTCGAACTGCTTTGCTTTATCTTGGCCAGGTCGCAGTTGCAAATGAGAACTTGTTCTCAACTAGCCTACCTGGTTAAATAAAGGTGAAATAAATAAATTAAATAAAAAAGTCTAGTGAACGTAGAGGAGACCTCCCCACACATTGCGAGCGTCGTAGCTGGGGAGATCTGCGAGAAGGGCCCGGCGCGCGTCCAGAGCTGCCACCGCCAACCGCTGGACCCAACCACTCACCGGTCCGCCTTCGGCCCGCCGACGGACACCACCCCGACGAACCCCCGCACGCAGCCCCTTGCACGAGAGACTGCGAGATGGGCCACACAACAAACTTCCAATGGTGGCGAGAGGAGGGCGACAGAGCGACTGCTCCCCCAGCCGCGGCTCGAGCCCAGCCTCACTTCGCACCCCAGACCGACTGTCACAGCTCTTAGAGCCAATCCTTATCCCGAAGTTACGGATCTTTTTTTGCCAACTTCCCTCATCTACATTGTTATAACATGCCAGAGGCTGTTCACCTTGGAGACCTGCTGCGGATATGGGTACGGTACGGCCCGGCGTGAGATTAACACCCTCTCCCCCAGATTTTCAAGGGTCAGAGAGAGCTCACCGTAGGCCACCAACACCGCAACACTTTCCAGGGCTTGGGCCCCTCTTTAGGGACAAACCCATTCAAGGGCGCACTGCCCTTCACAAAGAAAAGAGAACTCTCCCCGGGGCTCCCGCCAGCTTCTCCGGGATCGGTCGCGTTACCGCACTGGATGCCTCGTGGCGCTGTCTCCACCAGTCCGTGGACATTCTGAAAGTAACTTGAGTCCAGTAGTTCACATGACCACGGAGATATTGACATTTTAAATAATGTAAAAATGTGTGAGATGAAAATGGGCAAACAAAAGGATGTGCAATAGAGAAGGGTAGTCAGTGAACATTCTGAACCTCGTTTGAGGTCAGTAGGTCACATGACCAAGGAGCTATTTAAATGAGAAACATTGAAAAACATTGAAAATTCATGTACAATTGCATGAGATGAAAATGGACAAATAAAGGGTGCCAATATAGAAGGGTAGTCAGTGGACATTCTGAACCTCGTTTGAGTCTCGTAGATCACATGACCAAGGAGATTTGAAATTTGAAATGAGAAACTTTAAAAAAGTTGATGTAAAAACATGTGATATGAAAATGTACAAAATAAAGGGTGTGCAATGTATAGGTCCACTGAGTGTACATTCTGAACCTTGTTTGAAGTCAGTAGGTCTCATGACCAAGGAGACATTGAAATTGGAAACAGTGAAAAACATTAAATTCATGTCAAATTGAGTGAGATGAAAATGGGCAAACTAAAGGGTGTGCAATGTGTAGGCCCACTGAGTGATCATTCTGAACCTTGTTTGAAGTCAGTAGGTCACATGACCAAGGAGCTATTGAAATTCAAAAATGTTAGTAAGTCATTTAAATAAGTGCAAGATAAAAATCAACCAAGAAAGTGTGTGCAATGTGTGTCTAAGCCATCGGGTTAGCTAGAACCTGTTGTAAAAGTTTTAGGAGTAATGGTTAAAAAGCTATTGAAATTCAAACAATTAGATGTGCCACTATGTTGACGGTCCCTAACTGTTCTTGGTGGACGTAACGAAATTTACAGGCAAATATCCGTTTAATATCCAACCTGAATCTGTCTTTACCTCGGTTCCTCCCACTGTGACTCGGGAAAGCATGCAGTTTAGGGTACAGATGAAATAGGTCTAATAGGTCTATGTGCAGTTTTACAGCTAATATCCTGCAATTCTACACATATTGCCATCGGATGGAGGCAAATGCTTTCTGTTTTTCATATGATAACTGATGATCATGGTAATTCGACCATGCCTGCAAATTTACCAATAAAAATGTTTTTGATGACATTGGCTATAATTGAGTGACAACCAAATTTCGAAATTGCACCTTGTGTATTCTATTATTCTAACTCAACAGTAAATTGCGACCCTGAGTGAGATACAGCCTGGAATCGCTAAAAAAATGTATCACACTTGGCCGCGATAGGGAGTCCCTTTGGGCGGGGCACAATTGGCCCAGCGGTGTCCGGTTTTGGCCGGGGTAGGCCGTCAGTGTTCAGATCATTTTGTGAAGTTTAAAATGTACTGTATCTGCATACACATCAGAGAGAGATTGTGTGTGTGTGTGTGTGTGTGTGTGTGTGTGTGTGTTGTGTTGTTTCTGACAAAAAGAAGAGACAAGAGAATAGTTTATCTGCATGTATGCATGAACGCTTGTTTATGTGCACAACAGTGAGTTTGTGTGTATGCGTTTGTTTTTTATGCTAATGTGATTCTTGTGTCATCCGTTTCTTTGTCTTTGCAGCAGCAGCAGAGGTAATGGTGCATGAATTCTACATACCACTAGGCTGACTAGACAAGGCAGCTAGCATCACAAAGACTATCCACAGCGTAGAACACTATAGAGATGAGATGCCTTGTCAACCACCCATTTTTCTCTCTCTCTCATGTAACAATGTACATATTGCCAAAGTTTATTTTGGATAATTACAATATAAAAATGAGAATCAAAATTGTCATTGGGACAACAGTAACAACAATAACCAAGGGTCAAAATAACCATACATTCAACAATAACAATAAGCATACAGTAGAGGACATGTGCAGGTTTATTGGACTGTCCCTCAATTTATGGCAGGCAGCAATGTAGTGCGTTGCCAACCCACAGCTCTCTGCGTCCTCCCCCAACAGGACGGGTAGCCTATCCTCATCAGAGACGTCTTTGAAACCTTGAATAAGGGTTTCAAACTTGGGGAAATTACACTCTCTAATTGTTTTATATTTCTGACATTTTGTCAGGAAATGCAGCTCTGTCTCAGGTTCTGCTGTTGTGCAGTGGTTGCACAGCCTATCCTCTACAGGGAGACAGGTTTTCCTGTGTCTACCCTTCTCAATGGCAAGGCTGTGCTCACTGAGCCTGTACTTTATCAAGGTTTTTCCAAGGTTTTGATCAGTAACCATGGTCAAATATTTAGCCACTGTGATTTAGGGCCAGATAGCACTGCATTTTGCTTTGTGTTTGTACTTCCCAATAAGCAATGTAGTTTTGTTTCGACTGTGTTTTAATTTGGTTTATTCTGATTGATTGGATCCCTCTCTCTCTCTCTCCCCCCACACTGTCACAGTTGGATTGTTGGATGTATCTGCTAGGTGTTGGCTAGAGTGCATGTGCCAATCCCAGAGTGGGTACATTGGCTATCTAAAGCAACATTTTCACATCATTCCATACATGGGAATTTACCCCCAAAACAGACAATACCAGGAATTCAGCTAAACGTGTTTAATTTATGAAATCTGTTCCCAAGTATTCCCACGAATAAAAATAGACGTGGTCGTGTCTCAATGTAATCAAGTTATGGAATTTTTGTTCTTTTCAAATACAATCCCTTTTGGCGCCTAGATGCTCAGTTTGCAGTGTAGAACTACCTATAAATTATAATTACTTTCCAGCCCCCCGACCATTCACTCAAACAAAAACCGACCTGCGTCTGAATCTAGTTGCCCAAATGCCTACCCGTGGTATAAAAACTATTACATAGAGGTTATGTGTAGAAATGTTCTTATTAACAAGCCTATAGCAATTAAAGACATTGGCATGGGAAAACAGAAATAGATCGAATATGAGCAACACCTTACCTTTTAGTGTCTGCTCTGGACGTTGTGCAAGCGTGCCTTTTGACATTACTTTCACTTTGGTAGACTACAGCGCTTTTGTAGTTTAAACTGCCACCCCCGCCCTCCTCTTCTCCCTTAATGTGAAAAAAAGGTCCCTGTACCACTTGGACATTCTGGGGATTTATGACCCCCGGGCTGCATTGAGACCTCAACGAACCTTTATGGCTCCACTAGGATACATTCACATATCCCGGAAGGAATATGATGTTATTGGAGTTCTAATCCAGCGTTATAAATTGACGTAGACATTTCGAACCTCCCCGCATATAAATCAACTAGTGGATATAATAATCTAAAGATGCCCGTTTTAAATGCCATTCTCGGAATCGCAGTTCAGGTCTTTTGCGGTCAGTGCAGGTGGCTGTAATTCAGAGCCGGAAAATAAGATAAATACCCTTTACACTGCGGACACTCAAAGCCTACACATGGAGGCGTCGATTGCGTTAGTAACAGTTTCCGCAGGGGTGCATAATGCAATAAAAAACCACACGGAATTATGATGCAATATGAATGTCTTTGAATGGAAATGATTCATTTGCAGTACAAATACGCTCATGTATTTTGTATTCCATTGTTATAACCTAATTCCTAAAAATAAAAAAAAAAACCCTATCGACTATGGATTATGTCATCTGTCTGGGGAGCAACTTCTCTGGTGACAGAAGTTAAAGATCTTCACATAGTAGAGGAAGATTTGGAGTGGAGCTGCATGGGTGCTCTTTGATATCACAGCATCTACCCAAATCACTTCGAAATCATTTTAGGTTGGAGCAGCTGTGTCCATGGTAGCTCATGCATGCTCAATGAATGACACACACACACACAATTCATTTGTTGCATTGCTGTTTATAGGCAGAATGGCAACATGTTGATCCATATCTTTGTTTTATTGCCTACATGTGCCTGCAGTGTTTTTGGATACACCATTGCTACTGCCAGAACCAGCACCTGACTCTAGACACAATAGTGTGCACATGGTTCTCTTTCTTTTTTACCTGCAAAATTTAGGGTCAATTCCTCCAACAATATCACCACCAGTGATTGCTGTCAATTCAAGGGAATTGATTCAGGCCTATATCTGGTTGGTAAACATAGACCATTCATTCATTCAACTAGGCCACTGGGCTATTCAATTCCGGTCCTGGTGGACCAAAATGCTTCTGTTTTTTATTGCACTCACCTGGTGTCCCAGGTCTGAATCGGTCCCTGATTAGAAAGAGAAGATGAAACCCAGAAGTGATTTGGCCCTCCAGGACCAACATTGAATAGTCCTGATCGCGGCATTGCTCCAATCAAAGACTTGAAACTCAGCCCTTCTCCTGAGCTGAAATTGCCTTCCAATCAATCATTTCTGGATTTTCTTAATCACCAGCCAAGACAGCAGTCAACCTTGTCGACTTTGTCACAAACAGTACCTACTGGGCCATGAAAAGTATTCCATTCATACTACCATTACAATTGGTTAACGGCATTTTCACAGTCACGTTTACATTCAAATAATTCTTAATATGCAAAATGACCGACAATAATATGAGCATCCTACTCACTACACATACAACAAACAAAACAGGTAAACATGGATCCTAGTCCTGGGGATTGGGAAACGTTTAGTTTCTTTGCCCTAGCACTGACACACTTGACTCAAGGTTGAATCAGGTGTGTTAGTGTCAGGGCAAGAACACTTTTGTTGCACCTGTTTTGGGTCCCCAGAACCAGGATTGAGAAACACTGACATATACATTAAACTAGTGCTGCTGGGTCGGCACCTACAGACAGAGATGTATAGATAATGATGAGATACTCATGCCCCCCCCCCCCCCCCCAAACGATTGGAGTTGTTGTCCCAGGCGACAAGCGTAAGGCGAAAATAAGCCCATAGAAATGCATTGGCTTGTTTTGGAAAGATTTTGGCGTCAGTGAAACGTTGTGCTTCGCCTCTTCCTCTCTGCTATAAATGATCCCATTCTGGGGAACTTAAAGGACCCCCCAGAGGAAGTTGCCGCCACTATTTTGACGTAATCATCAACAAATAGGGCACTGACAGCAGTCTGTCTTGCTAACATTATCTAGCTAGTCATCTTGCTAGTTAATGTTACTCGTTGCGTTTTTTTTTTTTTTACTACACCAGTAGCCAGCTACTGTAGATCTATGGCTGGTTCTGGAGCTGGATTTGTCATAAGCATTGATTCAGGGAAAACTCCGCCACAGATGGAAAACACTGGCCTATCTTTGACACCGCCATCTATCGTTATCTCCAAAGTTTTGGCATCTTCCACAAATTATGGCCTCGACTCCACCATAAAAATAATTACAGAGAATAATATGAAGCTCCTGTAATATTTATAACGACTGCTGATATGCGTTTTCGAATTGTCGTGCAACCTTTGGTACAGTAGGCAGGCTGCTGGCAGGTTTTGGCTGGGGTACAGCAAAACCAAGTCATCTTATGGTTCTCACAGGGGAATTGAAATGATAGGCTACAATAACTTTACTTACATTAACTATACATTCCTTTACATTTTCTTTCGCTGGTGCCTTTTCATGATCTGAATAGACACTTGTGGTTTCTAGCTAACCTTCCATCAATCAAAACAGTGGAGCCTGTAGTGAAGCAAAAACTTTAGTTGTCAAAACCATTCAGAAACAGGGGGGAAGCGGGTTTGCAAAACGCCATCATATCAGACATTTATACCATTTATAAAATGGTCAAATATATATATATATGTATATACTTTTAATACAGACTATCAAAAAAACAAGTAAACATTTACAAATGATCCAAACGCGAAGAAGAATAACTTTGCAGCGGTTTCTGATGAATTAACATGCTGGTAACATTGACATAAAACCCAGCCCTGAAACAAAAGGTAGGCTCTGGCCATTGTCTTTCAACTAAAAAAAAACTGGATTTCTACTGGTGAGGGTGTTTAAAAACAAAAATTAATCTCGCCCGTAATCAAAAAGCAACTCAAGAGTAGCTGTGCTGATCTAGGATCCATCCCTGTCCATATACTCTTATTAATTAGGATCTAAAAAGGCAAAAGTGTCCCGACACCAGACACTCCTAATCTGAGATGCTTTATGAATACGAGCCCTGGAGATGATCCCTAGCCCAAAAATTAAGAAGATATCCTGGACAGGATTTGGATCAATTACATTTCAATAAAGTAAATTCAAATGTGATTTTTTATTCAAATAGAAAAACAGAACATTTGATTAAATAACTGTTTCTCCTTCTCTTATGTATAGAGAAATCATTGACAAATCTAATTCAATTGTTTTTAAATCACTGAATTTGAATTTACTTCCTGAATCGATTGAAATGAAATAGACCCCAACCCCTGATATCTTATCCTAATGGTTGATGTTCACTGCAGCCGACCCATTCCGTTAGTGATCTACATTCATGTGAGAACAGAGTTAAACCAAAATTACAAGTCAGTCCCGCTTCTTTAAACTTCCACTGCTTCTCCTATAGATGTATTTTTAACTTGGGAAGTGTTTTTGAGGCCAACTTAAAAGGACTTTTCAATCAAACATTACAACTCTTTCCAACAGTAGTTCACAATCAAGATGATAAAATAGAAAAGAAAGCCATAATGGTGCGTTCACAAAGAAAGAAAAACAATTGAAAAAAAAGTTATTGCCTACCTGTGACCTATGTGGGGATAACCTCCACTAATTCCCTTCTCTTTTTGTGGAGATTTTTCTCTCACTTCCCCATCCCTTCTTCCCTAGCTCTCTGGCTCATCCTTGTTAGTTCCCTTGCTTCCTATTTGCACTTCTCCATCTCTTCAACTCTCTCTCCCTCCATCACACCGAATCTCTTAGGGCTTTCTTTATACACAACCACACTCAAGATAATATTATCCCACTATCAAAAAACAAAGCAAACCCCTACCCCCATCCCACCCCATAGTCCCTTCTTTCCCTGTAAGTGTTCACTGCTGTTTCTTATCCTGGGCCTGTGAGTTCTCCGTCTTAGCTGGGGTAAGCACAGAGAGGAGGTCCAATAGAGCCCGACTGATCTGGGCCCCGAACCGGTGTGAGTCCTGAGAGAGACAAATAGGAGATACAATGATTTGACTTGGTTTATTTCTGGGGAGAAATATGATGGACAAATATGGAGAGAGAGAGAGTGAGAGAGAGAGAGAGACATATTTCAATGTGGCTTTACTTATCGGGAGTGGGAGTTAAAGACTTGTACACATAGAAGGGAGGGAGGGATAGATACAGTAGACAGAGAAAGGGAGATGAGAGGGAGGTGGGGGTCTTTAAAAGGGCACATTCATAATGTTCAGCTGACCATGCATGATTTGTGTCGGTTTAAAAGAGAGACAAAAATGTACCGGTTGTCAACGTTTCCATTTGCTATATGCATGTTAACATCTGTCACCAATACATGTGAGTGTATAACACACACTAACCGTCTCAGAGAAGGAGTGCTTGCAGGATACATGGTAGTTGATCATGTCCTCTCCTACGATAATGTACGACACTCCGTAGCCATCGTCTGCCACCTGGAACAGAGGTAAGAAGTGGGAAAAGTAGCAAAAGGGTGTGTGTGTCTGCGTAGGGGTGTGTGTGTGTGTGTGTGCGTCGTGGTGTGTGTTTACTCACAGGGCCAAAGCTTCCCCAGGTAGTTGAAGTCTGGGTAGTGGTGTGTGTGTGTGTGTGTGTGTGTATGTGTGTGCCTGCGCAGTGGTGTGTGTTTTACTCACAGGGCCAAAGCCTCCCCCCAGAGATATAAAGTCTGGGTGGTTCTTCATGTCAAACAGCTCCAACTGCTGAACCGGAGTCTGACTGGTGGAGAGGCGCCAGGGCTCTGACAGCACCTAGATGGACAGACACACAGAAGGATCTAGGTGTTGTCGGCGCCCTAGCAGACGCTTTTAACCAAAGCGACTTACAGTCATGCGTGTATACATTATTATTATTTTTTTTAAGTATGGGTGGCCCGGGAATTGAACCCACTATCTTATTTCAGACGCTACAGGATATTAACAGAGCCTGACACACAAACACCAGGGCCTGATTAATGCAGGGGCTTACAGGGGCTGAAGTTAAGGAACCTCTTTACTTGGCAATTTGACTGTTAAGCTCAAGGGTACACTAGCAATACACTAGCCAGTCCTGAATTGAATGGGAACTGCCATCTATGGATTATATTTCTATGGTTGTTTGGAGCTGTCAAGTTTACCTTTCTCAAACTTTCAATTACAATGTGGAAAAAACACATTTTGGAAAGTAAATGCCTACTGCTGAAAAGAGAAACATAATTTGACTGTGGAACCAATAGAATTATTTTTATTTTTATCAACAACTTCCAATTTTGAGCAAATAGCAGACCTGTTTTTCAAAGTAGCATATCTTGAGATGACTAATGCCACGTCGAGCACAGAGCCATCACCGGTGAGTAGCCTTCATCTTCATCATTGGGTGAGTCACTACTGGAAAGTTTCCTTAGTAGTCTACTGTAGCCTAGTGGAATCGGAAAGTATTCAGACCCCTTTACTTTTTACAGGTTATATTATGTTTAAAGCCATGTTCTAAAATTGATTAAATTAATTGTTTTCCTCATCAATCACACACAATACCCCATAATGACAAAGCAAAAATCAGGTTTAGAAATTTTAGCAAATGCATTTACAAATAAAATATTAGAAATGTACATAAGTATTCAGACCGTTTGCTATGAGACTCAAAATTGAGCTCAGGTGCATCCTGTTTCCATTGATCATCCTTGAGATGTTTCCAGAACTTGATTGGAGTTCACTTGTTGTAAATTCAATTGATTGGACATGATTTGGAAAGGCACACACCTGTCTATATAAGGTCCCACAGTTGACAGTGCATGTCAGAGCAAAAACCAAGCTATGAGGTCGAAGGAATTGTCCATCGAGTTCTGAGACAGGATTGTGTCGAGGCACAGATCTGGGGAAGGGTACCAAAACATTTCTGCAACATTGAAGGTCCCCAACAACACAGTGGCCTCCATCATTCTTAAATGGAAGAAGTTTAGAACCACCAAGACTCTTCATATAGCTGGCTGCCCGGCCAAACTGAGCAATCGGGGGAGAAGGGCCTTGGTCAGTGAGGTGACCAAGAACACAACGGTCACTCTGACAGAGCGATGGGGGGAGAACCTTCCAGAAGGACAACCATCTCTGCAGCACTCCACCAATCAGGCCTTTATGGTAGAGTGGCCAGACGGAAACCATTCCTCAGTAAAAGGCACATGACAGCCCGCTTGGAGTTTGAAAAAATGCACCTAAAGGACTCTTAGACCATGAGAAAGATTGAACTATTTCGCCTGAATGCCAAGCGTCATGTCTGGAGGAAACCTGACACCATCCTTACAGTGAAACATGGTGCTGGCAGCATCATGCTGTGTGGATGTTTTTCAGCAGCAGGGACTGAGAGACTAGTCAGGTTTGAAGGAAAAATGAACAGAGCAAAGTACAGAGAGATCATTGATAAAAACCTGCTCCAGAGAGCTCAGGACCTCAGACTGGGGCGAAGGTTCACCTTCCAACAGAACAAGGACCCTAAGCACACAGCCAAGACAACGCAGGAGTGGCTTTGGGACAAGTCTCTGAATGTCCTTGAGTGGCCCAGCCAGAACCTGGACTTGAACCCAATCAAACATCTCTGGGGAGACCTGAAAATAGCTGTGTAGCAATGCTCCCCATCCAACCTGACAGAGTTTGAAAGGATCTGCAGAGAGGAATGGGAGAAATTCCCCAAATACAGGTTTTCCAAGCTTGTAGCGTCATACCCAAGATGACTCGAGGAAGTAATCGCTGCCAATGGTGCTTCAACAAAGTACTGAGTAAAGGGCCTGAATACTTATGTAAATGTGATAAGTTTTGTACTTTTAATACATTTGCAAAAAAATTCTAAAAACTGTTTTTGCTTTGTCGTTATGGGGCATTGTATATAGATTGATGAGGAAAAAAAAACAAACAATTTAATCCACTTTAGAATAAGGCTGTATCCTAATATTGTACTCTCTGTGCGCCTCTTCATTGGCCTGGCCTGGGCTATTGTTTGCATTCAAGAACACGTCGTTTTTATTGATCTCCATTTGTCAGTGTCAGAGTAGACACTCATTTTGGTCATTTGTGTAGCATTAAAACAATATTCTGCTAATAATGTCTTATGCCATGTAAATGATGTATAAATTGCATGAAATGCGTTTATCATAGGCCAATTATTTGTGGACCCTGCTCAAAACATTTCCCCATGGGTGGAAATTCTTAAAATTCCAATTAGGGCTTCATAATAAAGGGTATTTTACGCCAACAGTAAATGTAGCCACGCACTGCTACTGAAGTTAACGAATTGCATCTTTGTGTGCTGATTTGTTCACAGAAAATGGGGACGTGCCGGGAAGGGGGATACTGTTCTTGCTAGCAGGTTAGCACCTACCTCTGTTAGGAACGGTGACTCCACCCCCAGGTATTTAGACACCACGTACAGGCAGAAGAGGTGCCTGTCAATGCCGGACCCTGTCATGGCCAATCGGTAGAGGTTCTGGTGCTTCTCAGCAGCCAATCGGAAAAGCCGCCTGCAGTGCTCCGGCCCCTGTAATAAGATAACCTGTCTGTTAGAAGTGAGATATGATGAATTGTGATTACAGTTGATGGTAGTAGTGGGGCGAAAGAGGTTACAAAAAAAACACACAAAAAACAACTGTAATATGAGAGTGAAACCCCCATAAGAGGTTAATGTACATATTTATGGCGTGAAACTGGTTCCGCTAGAGTAGGAGATTATTATAGAGTTAATCCTCATTATTTTAATGGGGATATGCTAATTACTTTTGGAGTATTTTATTTATTTAGTTGAGAATGTAGTAGTTTAACTCTGTGAGGTGCAGATAATGGAGTTAAGTGCAGTTATCCATCAGGTATGAGCAAATCTGTCATAATCCTGGAGCTAGATATTGCAATTGAGATTATGACTCAAAACATTTGGTGAAAACTTGATCGTTCCATGAGACAAGTGTCAAGGTAGAGAACAGCACTTCTAAAATGAGCTAATAGGACTTAATACATGCTGAGGTAACTGGAAATAATAATTAGCTTGATCCCAAATGTGATATTTTAACTTATTAGAATCCTATTAATGAAATGTACAGGACCAGTCAAAAATTTGAACACACCTACTCATTCATAAAAAGGGCAGCAAAGAAGCCACTTCTCTCCAGGAAAAAACATCAGGGGCAGACTGATATTCTGCAATAGGTACAGGGATCGGACTGCTGAGGACTGGGATAAAGTCACTTTCTCTGATGAATCCCCTTTCCGATTGTTTGGGGCATCCGGAAAAAAGCTTGTCCGGAGAAGACAAGGTGAGCGCTACCATCCGTCCTGTGTCATGCCAACAGTAAAGCATCCTGAGATCGTTCATGTGTGGGGTTGCATCTCAGCCCACTCCATTGGCTTGCCTAAGAACACAGCCATGAATAAAGAATGGTACCAACACATCCTCCGAGAGCAACTTCTCCCAACCATCCAGGAACAGTTTAGTGACGAACAATGCTTTTCCAGCATGATGGAGCACCTTGCCATAAGGCAAAAGTGATAACTAGGTGGCTCTGGGAACAAAACATGGATATTTTGGGTCCATGGTCAGGAAACCCCCCTGACCTTAATCCCATTGAAAACTTGTGGTAAATCCTCAAGACAAACAAAAACCCACTAATTCTGACAAACTCCAAGCATTGATTATGCAAGAATGGGCTGCCATCAGTCAGGATGTGACCCAGAAGTTAATTAACAGCATGTCAGGGCGGATTGCAGAGGTCTTGAAAAAGAAGGGTCAACACTGCAAATATTGACTCTTTGCATCAACTTCATGTAATTGTCAATAAAAGCCTTTGACACTTATGCAATGCTTGTAATTATAATTCAGTATTCCATAGTAACATCTGTCAAAATTATCTGAAGACACTGAAGCAGCAAACTTTGTGGAAATTAATATTTGTGTCATTCTCAAAACTTTTGGCCACGACTGGATGTCCCAAAAAACGTGTGACAACACAGTGAACATAATGTAGGCCTACCTGTTAGGGTAACATGGGGTTACCTGCCAACTGCGAAATGGCGGCAATGATTTTGCACTGGCGCATTGCCACAGTTAAATGACTGCAGAGGAAACACTGGTGTGAAGCACAAATGTCTTGCATCGCTCTCATCTCAATATCTGTGTCAAAGGGCTAATATTTTTTGGGCCTCTTGACATATGGATATTGCATATGTCAATATCCCAATTTCAATTTGAATTAAATTAATCTTACAGCCGTAAGAGTCATCAGTGTCTGAAGAAAGAATGCAAATCCCTTTGAGTGAAACCCGTTTCTTCCTAAATTACCTTACTTATACTGGAGTGAAATCTGTTTCACTAGCAAGTGTGTGAACACATTCATTCCGAAGTGAATGTGACTCCGCATCAATAACACAGTAAAACCTGTGAAATCTATTTTCACTGAGCCACTGGGAAGGTTCTAGAAGAACTTATGAGCACCATTAAAACATCCCCAATCAGTAAGCCTACCTCTCCGCTCTCCACAGCTTTGACAAAGGCACAGCCCTCATTGGAGCAGGATCGTACAGTCTCAGTCCTCCCCTCTCGGAACAGCCGTGTCATGGAGGCCTCGTAGGTGAGGCAAAACGTCTTACGATCCTGGGAGACAAAAAAAGGTCAAGGGAACATTATTAGTATATTTATGTGAAATGATCAGTAATTCTTCTCAATGTTCATGGATGATAATAATGTTATGTTTTTGTTTTTTCAAACCTTGTACAGCTCAGCATACTGCACAATTGTATTATACAGAAATAGACCATTTCTGTGGTAGCCTACTCTAATTCCATTCCTAGTTGCAAGATGTTGTTCTTGTAAAATAATGTTATTGTATTATGAAACATTTTATTCAGTTGTAGTAGTCTGTAATGTCAGCAACCTCTTAAACAAACACCTGTGTACTATGTAAGAGTAGGAGAGGAATGATCGTTTCCTTGTCAGAAGGAATGAAAGAGACCTTTACTAGAGGTAACTGACGCCAGTGGCATGACTCAACGAGTCCCTGGTCTTTCCAAAAATTCCCAACAGTTTGACATCTTGTTTGACTAGTGAGAGGAGATAGAACTGGGGAAGATACCATGTCAAGAGGTATTAGTAGGGAGCTGGCAGAGAAGGATTCACAAGGTTTATTTAGCTATAGTACTTACCCAAGACTAAAGCATGCATGGAATTCAGAGATTAAATTCAAATAAGAATGTAAAGCGGCCAAATAAATCAGCTACAGTCTTTTTCAATGCGCTTGAGTTACAGTATATGTGGAGGAAAACTTTATGGAGGAAAACTTGGGTTAGTACCCACATCTGCCTTCTGAATGTGTCTTTCAAAGAGTAGCACCTTTACCAGGGGATTTCCAAAACTGTATTAGATTACATCATATCAATAGGGACCAGTGACTTCACTTTGAGTTCCATTTTGTAGTGTCCGCCATCTTTAGGACCGCCCATTCTGGCGCAACTAGTCTGGTCAAAGACGGCAACTAACGCCAAGATCGCACATCTAACCACACCTGGAAAACCAAGATATTTTGACAAGATTGAAATACTCTGTTGTGATTCATATCTCGCTCCTAGCGAGCTTTTCACAGCACCTAAACTCAGCAAACAAAATCCTCCCTCATACTATAGATGTAGCTAGCTAACATTAATGTGGCATTACTACTTAGCTAGCTAACGCTACCTTTTTCTGACATAAACAAACTTACGTGAGTTGCAGCAACAGGCAGCTGCTTCGTGAAAACGAATAATAATGTCAGCTAGATACTAATTTAGCAACAGAAGCTAGCTAGCTTTTATTGGAAGAATTCAACATTGTGTGAGACGCACTGGGTTAGCTGCATCCCTTTTGTTTCATATGAAGTATGACGGCTGGCTCAGCTAGCTAGCTAGCTAGCTAGCTTAGCTATTGATGGACAAATCATGCTAGCTTTCATGACATTGTCAAACTTCATAAACACTGCTCATCGGTGCACAAAACACCTTAGTTAGATGTAAAATGGTACAACTAAGACAGATTTCTTGTTTTAGCTTTGATTAATTCAGTGATTTAGGCAATGGACCGCAATGGATGACAGACTTCTAAAGAACTTAAGAACACTTGGAATCAATAAATAGGCATAGAGGGTCTTCTCAATGTCGTATATATAGTGCCTTCGGAAAATATTCAGACCCCTTGACTTTTTCCACAGAAATATCACATTTACATAAGTATTCAGACCCTTTACACCTTTGGCAGCGATTACAACCTCGCGTCTTCTTGGGTATACAAGCTTGGTACACAAGCTTGGCACACCTATATTTGGAAAGTTTCTACCATTCTTATCTGCAGATCCTCTCAAGCTCTGTCAAGTTTGACGGGGAGCATTGATGCACGGCTATTTTCAGGTCTCTCCAGAGAAGTTAGATTGGGTTCTAGTCCGGGCTCTGGCTGGGCCATTCAAGGACATTCCGAGACTTGCCCCAAGGCCACTCCTGCATTATCTTGGCGCTGTGCTTATGGTCGTTGTTCTGTTGGAAGGTGAACCTTCGCCCAGTCTGAGGTCCGGAGCGCTCGGGAGCAAGGAACTCTCTTGTTTCTCATGGTCTGAGAGTCTTTAGGTGCCTTTTGGCCAACTCCAAGCGGGCTGTCATGTGCCTTTTACTGAGGAGTGGCTTCCGTCTGGTCACTCTACCTTAAAAGGCCTGATTGGTGGAGTGCTGTCGAGATGGTTGTCCTTCTGGAAAATACTCCCATCTTCACTGAGGAACACTAGAGCTCTGTCAGAGTAACCATTGGGTTCTTGGTCACTTCCCTGACCAAGGCCCTTCTCCCTCAATTGCTCACTTTGGCTGGGCGGCCAGCTCTAGGAAGAGTCCTGGTAGTTCTAAATTTCTTCCATTTAAGACTGATGGAGGACACTGTGTTCTTGGGGACCATCAATGCTGCAGACATTTTTTGGTACTCTTCCCCAGATCTTGGAGCTCTACGGAGAATTCATTCGCCGTCATGACTGGGTTTTCGCTCTGATATGCACTGTCAACTGTGGGACCTGATCTAGACAGGTGTGTGCCTTCAAGGGGTCTGAATACTTTCCGAACGCACTCCATGTTATAGGAATGTCCTGCTTACCCTGTAGTAAGCTAGCTGCAGAGCCAGCTGAATGAAGGACATCCCCATTAATTAACTCACCCTGTAGTAAGCTAGCTGCAGAGCCAGCTGAATGAAGGACATCCCCATTAATTAACTCACCCTGTAGTAAGCTAGCTGCAGAGCCAGCTGAATGAAGGACATCCCCATTAATTAACTCACCCTGTAGTAAGCTAGCTGCAGAGCCAGCTGAATGAAGGACATCCCCATTAATTAACTCACCCTGTAGTAAGCTAGCTGCAGAGCCAGCTGAATGAAGGCGTCTGGGCTGATCTTCAGCTTTTTGATGCGTCCCTTCCCAAAGTCCCTGAAGGGGAAGACATGACAGTCCACATCGTCAGCTAGGGCCTGTGCCACAGACAGAGAGATGGACACCTGCTCCTGAACCTGAAGAGAGAAAGATGGAGGGGTGAGGGGAGGAAACACTTAATAAAAGCTTGTACATTTGTATTAGTTCATTTTCATTAAGACCTGGTAACTCATTGGCCAGACAATCATTTCAGACCTAGTGCCTAGTTTATCTCTCTCTGCTGATCCTCTGGTTTCCAAGTGACTCAGAACGGGACTCGACTGGAAGCCAAAGGCAGGAGCGGACAAAAAAACAAAAAACAGCTGGTTTTAATTGGCTGATCTCTATCCATCACCATTTAGCGCAACCCTTATAACCTCCCCACAAGTGTCCTGCATACAGGGGTCAGTATTGTTTCGGTGTTCTTGCGCAACAAAGAAAACTGGGTTAGCTTGTGCAACATGGATATGTTCTGTCTCAAAATATATATTCTTTCCAATTCACAGCTGCTTTTGTAGTATCTTCTATGAAGAGTTCAACACTTTTTTCAAACTGCCAGCGGCAAGTGGTCCAACAATCTCCTCCAGTGCTTTGAAATAGTCGTAGCGTTCTACATCACTGTCATTGGTACGGAAAAGACTGTGCTTGTACTTTTTACTGGGATAGTGTTCTGTACAACCACGACATCGTCAACTGCCTTTGATGGCGTATCTTTACTTTTTCTATTTGAAGACAGTGGTATATCATATGTTACAGGATGGCTAGCAGAGTTACGCTCGCTAGTTACTAGAATGAACAGAGATATGTTCCTACTACCTCGGGTTACGGGGAATTATTTATGTGGTGCGCCATAGCAAAAACACTTTTCTGCCTCGATTTGGCCCCATGCCTCATAGTCGTGTGATTCGCTCAGAATTGGAATTGATTATCATGTCACTCAGTAAATCGACCCCCCATAAGTCCCAAACAGTCCCACACTGTTACCCAGGCTCTACGCGCCAGCAATTCGAGCCTGGGCACGAGGTTAGTGTGTAGTAATTCAGAGGGGTTGGGTTAAATGCGGAAGATACATTTCGGTTGAATGCATTCAGTTGTGCAACTGTCTAGGTATTCACTTTCCCTAGTAGGCTGTAAGGGTTGTTAAAGGGCGGGGGTGACACAACAGATGTGAAAGTGCCACTAAACGATTGGTTCCCAGTCTCTCCCCGTCTGACAACAACATCTGGTTGAGATCATGGGAAGTCATGGCAGAGCAAGAGAGAGCACATATTGATGGGAGGGTACTTCTCCCTTTATCTAAATCTTCTTCACCATCTCAGGTATTCAATAATAAGGCCAAAGAGGACCGAGAGAGAAAGACTGCAAGAGATAAAGAAAGATAGAGAGGATACAGAAAACATAACCCATGCTTCGGTCACTTCTAGATTAGACTACTGCAATGCGCTACTCTCCAGCTACCCAGATAAAACACTAAATAAACTTCAGTTAGTGCTAAATACAGCTGCTAGATTCTTGGATTGAACCCCGAAAAATGTATCATATGTGACTGATGGGCTTGATTTGGCCTTAATGTAGCAAAATTTGAAATGGCGTTTTTTTCAATTGGATAAAAGTAGAGACTCTGAGCTATAAAATGGTATATCGTACACTACAGTTGAGGAACAATGGGAAAGTAATTCTGCTTTGAAAGTTGATAAACTTGTAACCCCACTTTTGAGAAAATGGACCTTGAATGTTTTGGTACACCTACTGGAGAGCTCTTTCTTTGTCTACACCCATTCAGCATCGTTCACACCCACTTAAGCCTTAGCCCCACTCATCTCTTTAAGGATTCACATGTGAGGCCATGTGCTAAACATAGTGAGTACGGTAGTGTATTAAACAAACAAAGATTTCAAGACTAAAGCCTGGTTTATACTACGTCTTTCGACATGTCTGTATACAGTTTCCGCAGTGACCTCATGAACTTCCTATTGTCGTCAGACAGCAAACTTGTTATTATGAAAAAGTATAAATACAAAAATGTCAGGTTGCATGACATCAGCAGCCTGGTGGTCCAAAATAGCATAACTGGTGTATTTTAACACCAATAAACCCATCAGTTTAAAAATCAAGTTAGCACATACTGATGGGAGAGTACTTCTCCCTTTATCTAAACTCAGCAAAAAAAGAAACGTCCTCTCACTGTCAACTGCGTTTATTTTCAGCAAACTTAACATGTGTATGAACATAACAAGATTCAACAACTGAGACATAAACTGAACAAGTTCCACAGACATGTGACTAACAGAAATGGAATAATGTGTCCCTGAACAAATCAAAAGTAACCGTCGGTATCTGGTGTGGCCACCAGCTGCATTAAGTACTGCAGTGCATCTCCTCCTCATGGACTGCACCAGATTTGCCAGTTCCTGCTGTGAGATGTTACCCCACTCTTCCACCAAGGCACCTGTAATTTCCCAGACATTTCTGGTGGGAATGGCCCCAGCCTTCACCCTCCGATCCAACAGGTCTCAGACGTGCTCAATGGGATTGAGATCTGGACTCTTCGCTGGCCATGGCAGAACACTGACATTCCTGTCTTGCAGGAAATCACACAAAGAACAAGCAGTATGGCTGGTGGCATTGTCATGCTGGAGGGTCATGTCAGGATGAGCCTACAGGAAGGGTACCATATGAGGGAGGAGGACATCTTCCCTGTAATGCACAGTGTTGAGATTGCCTGCAATGACAACAAGCTCAGTCCGATGATGCTGCGACATACCACCCCAGACCATGACGGACCCTCCACCTCCAAATCGATCCTGCTCCAGAGTACAGGCCTCGGTATAACGCTCATTCCTTCTGTGATAAACGCGAATCTGACCATCACCCCTGGTGAGACAAAACCACGACTCGTCAGTGAAGAGCACTTTTTGCCAGTCCTGTCTGGTCCAGCGACGGCAGGTTTGTGCCCATAGGCGACGTGTTTTCCGGTGATGTCTGGTAGGACCTGCCTTACAACAGGCCTACAAGCCCTCAGTCCAGCCTCTCTCAGTCTATTGGGGACGGTCTGAGCACTGATGGAGGTAATGTGCATTCCTGGTGTAACTCAGGCAGTTGTTGCGGCCATCCTGTACCTGGTGTGATATTCGGACGTACCGATCCTGTGCAGGTGTTGTTACACGTGGTCTGCCACTGCGAGGATGATCAGCTGTCCGTCCTGTCTCCCTGTAGCGCTGTCTTAGACATCTCACAGTACGGACATGCCTCCTTGCAGTATGCCTAAGGCACGTTCACGCAGATGAGCAGGGACCCTGGGCATCTTTCTTTTGATTGTTTTTCAGAGTCAGTAGAAAGGCCTATTTAGTGTCCAAAGTTTTCATAACGGTGACCTTAATTGCCTACCGTCTGTAAGCTGTTAGTGTCTTACCGACCGTTCCACAGGTGCATGTTCATTAATTGTTTATGGTTCATTGAACAAGCATGGGAAACAATGTTTAAACTCTTTACAATGAAGATCTGTGAAGTTATTTGGATTTTTACGAATGGTCTTTGAAAGACAGGGTCCTGAAAAAGGGACGTTTCTTTTTTTGCTGAGTTTACATTACATATTATCCAGAGCGATTTACAGTCGTGAATGCATACATTTCATACGTTTTTCTCCGTACTGGTCCTAATCTTCTGCCTATGTCTCAGCTCTTCAATAATAAGGCCAAAGAGGCCCGAGATAGAAAGACAGTGAGAGATCAAGAAAGATGAGAGAATGCAGAAAAACAAATCCATGCTTTTGTCACTTCTAGATTAGACTACTGCAATGCTCTACTCTACGGCTACCTGGATAAAACACTAAATAAACTTCAGTTAGTGCTAAATACAGCTGCTAGAATCCTGACTAGAACCAACAAATATGATCATTTTACTCCAGTGCTAGCCTCTCTACACTGGCTTCCTGTTAAGGCTAGGGCTGATTTCAAGATTATACTGCTAACCTACAAAGCATTACATGCACTTGCTCCTACCCATCTCTCCGATTTGGTCCTGCCGTACATACCTACACGTACGCTATGGTCACAATACGCAGGCCTCCTTATTGTCCCTAGAATTTCTAAGCAAACAGCTGAGGGTAGGGCCTTCTCCTATTGAACTAGATTTTTGTGGAATGGTCTGCCTATCCATGTGAGAGACGCAGACTCAGTCTCAACCTTTAAGTCTTTATTGAAGACTCATCTCTTCAGTAGGTCCTATGATTGAGTGCAAAGGTGAACGGCAAGGCACTGGAATGACGTACCACCCTTGCTGTCTCTGACCTGGCCAGCTCCCATCTTTCCACTGGGATTCTCTGCCTCTGACCCTATTATAGGGGCTCGTGCGGTGAGGGACATCTTCGTGGGCTATACTCATCCTTGTCTCAGGGTAGTAAGTTGGTCTGTTGCTATCCCTCTAGTGGCTTAGTCAAAATGGAAGGGGTTATATCCTGCCTGGTTGGCCCTGTCTGGTGGTATCATTGGACGGGGCCAGAGTGTCCTCCCGACCCCCGTCTCAGTATCTATGCTGCAATAGTCTATGTGCCGGGGAGCAAGGTTCAGTCTGTCCTATCTGAGATACGGCATCTGTATAAATAGAATGCGACAAGATGCATATATTCCATTCTAGTGGGAGAGGGCTCAACTGACTTTTCTGACTAGCGAATTGAAATAAAAAAAATAAAAAAAATAGCCTAGTTAATTAATGAAGTGGAAAAAAGTAGCTGGCTGAAAATGTGGAATGCGTCAGGTCAGCTGGCACAGATCTTGCCATGGGAGTTTTGCTTCCCAGGGGTTGAGTCAGGCTGAGAGCCAGGTTTGTGTTTTCTAGACAAACACTCACTAGTTAACATTCTAAAAAGGAATTTGTTTAAGGATGGAAAACCCCCCACGACATCCTAAACCTGTTATGTGAGCGGTGTGTGGAAACCCCCTGTGAGTTTGAGAAGAACCACACCTCCTTCCACTTTGCATCCAGTAATATTTACATTATGATAGTTTTGATGTTTTAATGACGGCCCGGGTTCGTTAGTGGTCCAGCGAGACCGTCGCCGACGGTAACTTATGACTGCTGTTAGCGGACATAGATTACATTGTAGGCTTTTTTTGAAGTATTTATTTGATTACTCAAGGTTAATGCCGTCTTATTTGGCCGACCCCGGTGCAGGTTAGTTCTGAGGAATTCGTTGACATTGAAATTTAGCTGGCTAAAAAGGTGAGCCACGTTCGTATGACTGGTTATCCAGAGTTGAACTCAGGGAGTTGAATAAAGTTACCTCACTAACTCCTCAAACCTGATTCGTAGGATACACCCCCCCCCTCCGTTCTTTCCTTGGGTTGAAAACTGTCAGAGCAAAGAAGAGGAAAGCATACTGTAGGGAGAGGAAGAAGGGGTAAGAGGAAGGAATAAGAGAATGAGCGGTACTAATAAGGGGAATTTGAGAAAGGCAAGTCCTCATGAAGCAGACAGTTTGAGAGTTGAGGCAACATGAAGGGGAAATGAGAAAAAGAACACAGAGGGAGAGAGAAAAAAACAGATGAAGAAAGAGTTGGTAGTGACATAAGGTCCAGGTGAGTGAGCGAGTGCGTGAGCGAAAGAGAAAATGTCTCATCTCAGTGGGGGGGGGGGGAGCAATGCGACTCGAATAGACCTTTGAGCCTTTGTGATGTACGGAGTGTGTGTTCTGTTATCATTGTGAAGGCTTCACTATTCTAATAAGCATAGAAATGCTGCAAGTAAGTTGGCGCATGTAATAATTAACAGGGGCAAAGTCCCCCAAAAGTCCCCGGTCATTTGGCGACCAGGCTGTGTGTGTATATTATGTACACTACCGATCAAAAGTTTGGGCACACCTACACATTCAATAATTTGTCTTTTTTTGTACTATTTTCTACATTATAGAATAATAGTGAAGATATCAAAACTATGAAACAACACATCATATAGTGACCAAGAAAAAGTGTTAAAGAAATCCCTAAATATTTTATATTTGAGATTCTTCATATAGCCACCTGTTGCCTTGATGACAGCTTTGCACACGCTTGGCATTTTCTCAACCAGCTTCGCCTGGAATGCTTTTCCAAAAGTCTTGAAGGAGTTCCCACATATGCTGAGCACTTGTTGGCTGATTTTCCTTCACTCTGCGGTCCAACTCATCCCAAACCATCTCAATTTGCTTTATCTTGGGGGATTGTGGAGGCCAGGTCATCTGATGCAGCACCCATCACTCTCCTTCTTGGTAAAATAGCCCTTATACAGCCTGGAGGTGTGCTGGGTTATTGTCCTGTTGAAAAACAAATGATAGTCCCACTAAGCTCAAAGCAGATGGGATGGCGTATCGCTGCAGAATGCTGTGGTAGCCATGCTGGTTAAGTGTGCCTTGAATTCTAACTAAATCACAGACTGTCACCAGCAAAGCACCCCCACACCATAACACCTCCTCTTCCTCCATGCCTTACAGTGAGAAATACACATGCGGAGATCATCAGTTCACCCACACCGAATCTCACAAAGACACGGCGGTTGGAACCAAAGATCTCAGATTTGGACTCCAGACCAAAAGGACACATTTCCACCAATCTAATGTCCATTGCTCATGTTTCTTGGCCCAAGCAAGTCTCTTCTTCTTATTGGTGTCCATTGGTAGTGTTTTTTTGCAGCAATTCGACCATGAAGGCCTGATTCACACCATCTCCTCTGAACAGTTGATGTTGAGATGTGTTTGTTACTGGAACTCTGTGAAGCATTTATTTGGGCTGCAATTTATGAGGTTGGTAACGCTACAGCAGAGGTTTCTTTGGGTCTTCCATTCCTGTGACGGTCTTCATCAGTGCCAGTTTCATCACAGCGCTTGATGGCTTTTTTCGACTGCACTTGAAGAGACTTTCAAAGTTCTTGACATTTTCCGAATTGACTGACCTTCATGTCCTAGTCAGGATCAAGGCAAAGATGAACGGAGCAAAATACAGAGAGATCCTTGATGAAAATCTGCTCCAGAGCGCTCAGGACCTCAGACTGGGGCGAAGGTTCACCTTTTAACAGGACAATGACCCTAAGCTCACAGCCAAGACAACGAAGGAGTGGCTTCGGGACAAGTCTCTGAATGTCCTTGAGTGGACCAGCTAGAGCCCGGACTTGAACCCGATCTAATATCTCTGGAGAGATCTGAAAATAGCTGTGCAGCAATGCTCCCCATCCAACCTGACAGAGCTTGAGAGGATCTGCAGAGAGGAATGAGAGAAACTCCCCAAATATAGGTATATTCCAACCTTGTAGCGTCATACCCAAGAAGACTCGAGGCTGTAATCACTGCCAAAGGTGCTTCAAGAAAGTACTGAGTAAAGGGTCTGAATACATATGTAAATGTGATATTTCAGTTATTTATATGTAATACATTTACAAAAATGTCTCAAAACTTGTTTTTGCTTTGTTATTATGGGGTATTGTGTGCAGATTAATGTGGAAAATAACAATTTAATACATTTTTATAATAAGGCTGTAACGTAACAAATTGTGAAATAAGTAAAGGGGTCTGAATACTTTCCGAATGCACTGTAGGTGGTAGAGATCGAGTGGAGGGAATTTCCCCCGATTGTCTGACTGTTGTGGGTCGGTAGAAACAGAGGAAACGGAACACTCCAACCGCAACAAACAAACAGAGAGAGAAAGCGCGCGAGAGAGCGAGAGAGATGCCACTTCTCTCGGATGAAAGAAAAGAAACTGATGAAAGACAAAAAGAGAAGAACCTTTCATCTCGGGCTGTGGTGGTCATGACATTTTGTCAGCCGGCCATTGTCATGCAATCATCACCTCAGGAAGCCCATTTTGTTGTGTTAGGCTTTGAAACAACATCCACAACGACCATGTTTTCACACTCAGATTCAAATCCGTTAATGAACCTTTTTCTTCAAAACGATCAATCACTGCGAGGTGACTTTTAAAAGCACATACTGTTTTCATGATGTGTTCGATGTGATTTTGGATTGCATTTGAATTGATGTCAGAGTGGTTAAAGGAAAAAGAACCCTGACTACCAGGCCATTAGCAACCTGATAATCATTAGCGAGTTGGGTACTACCAACGCATGTCCAGAGTCCATAAAAGGAGGTTACCGTGACTCAACGGCCACATAGAATTTTACTGCAGTCATGACTCATGATTGCCAGTAATAGTCACCGCAACTGCCCCTACTTTCACCAAATCGTGGCTCAAGGAGATCATGCTAACATTGTGCACCATACTTATACTAAAATATTAAACTTTAGCCACTGAATTGGTTCCTCAACATGTATTAATTGTGGTTCAGGACTGTCAATGGACATTAAGTCGTGGAATGAAACCGAGAGAAGAACTGATCCAAGACTTAAAGAAAGAGGAGAGAGGGAGCTGGACAATGTTTTACAGGGTGTTTCAAGTGACACTAAACACGGACACACTCCCCTCCCAAAGGATGTCTGAGGCAAGGTTTCCATTAGACGACAAATCACCTGGAGAAAAAAAAAAAATCATTTCAAAATTATGCTTTTTATTCATTAATCGAAAAAGCAATCAATGGGAATACTTTTGACAGGTAAAGAGAATTGGTCGATAGGTTCCTTTTCCTTATTTTGTGGAATTAAAATTGGCCTGTGTATTTTCGTTAGTCGGCATAGAGCCTATTTTGAGTGGGATTTCTCCTGCACGATTAAAAAGAACTACTGGTAATTGAAGCATGCCTCCCCCATTCACCATACAAGTGCAATCAACAGGCTATCAGCGCTTCACCCACCACTTTACAATGTGAGCTGGAGGCAGTAGGCATTTTGAAAACATACTTAATAAACCTGAATGTTTCATTTCATATTACGAGGCATCGTTTAACTTGCTTCAAATTAGCATATAGGCAAAATCCGACCGTGAAAACGTGGAGGCAATTTAATAGGCGGCGCGTGAGTTGCAAGTTTGGGGACGCTTACAATTTATCCTACCATTTTTACCGTTCTGAGTGACAGTTATGATGCACATATGCAGATTTGCACGGAACAGCTTCATTTCAATACGGTTTTCGTTTCTTAAAACCATTGACAAAATTCGAAAAAGTCAACTAATGAAAGATCACTAGCCTCTGCCATATGATGTGCATGGAACTCATAGCTAATACAGCAGTAGGCCTTTAACTTCTATTTCTCATTCACACTGAGGATTGGTGACTATCGAGGGGGAGTTTGGAAGATTTGTTAAAATAGCTTACTGTGAGGAACTATAGTTTTAATATATCATCATTTGCAATGATGGAAAAAAAACAACAACAAACACTTTCCTACATTTCCGTGCAGCAGGTCAGGTGCTCGCGCATTTCCTTCAACATTATCAGGACATAGAAACCAGATACATACTCATTGCTCATATGAGGCATTCCAAAACAAAAGTGTAGCGGGTTGTGAACTCCACAAAGAATGTTTCCACTCCGAGAATGAGAACGGTAAATGTAAGAAAATTATGGGGATTAATAGTACATTTACTACTGGTGTCATATGTAAGTGGAATTGATTTTAAAAAACTTTTTTTTTTAAAGGACAAACAATTCACGCAATGACATTAAGAATGTGCAAGAACTGGTGGGAGATTCACCTGTATCGTCACCAGACACCCCTCCCCTTCTTATTGTCTCAACACATTATCTGCACACGTATTTTTTGATTTTCACTGACAGCCAAATCTCAATAATCAGCTAGGCCTACCACGCGTGCTGCCCAAATAGGCAAAAGCGAAGCTTTATAAGAAGCTAATTATCCTTGATTCCTCTGTGGCCATGTCATGCTTTCTGGTGAAGAATTTTGAATGATTTGAATTATTTCTATATAAACAGGAGTAATTATATAATGTTGGCGAATGTACACTGCTCAAAAAATTAAAGGTAACACTTAAAACAACACAATGTAACAAGTCAATCACACTTCTGTGAAATCAAACTGTCCACTTAGGAAGCAACACTGATTGACAATACATTTCACATGCTGTTGTGCAAATGGAATAGACAACAGGTGGAAATTACAGGCAAAAAGCAAGACACTCCCAATAAAGGAGTGGTTCTGCAGGTGGTGACCACAGACCACTTCTCAGTTCCTATGCTTCACTTTTGAATGCAGGCGGTGTTTTCACTCTAGTGGTAGCATGCGACGGAGTCTACAACCCACACAAGTGGCTCAGGTAGTGCAGCTCATCCAGGATGGAACATCAATGCGAGCTGTGGCAAGAAGGATTGCTGTGTCTGTCAGCGTAGTGTCCAGAGCATGGAGGCGCTACCAGGAGACAGGCCAGTACATCAAGAGACGTGGAGGAGGCCGTAGGAGGGAAACAACCCAGCAGCAGGAGCGCTACCTCCACCTTTGTGCAAGGAGGAGCAGGAGGAGCACTGCCAGAGCCCTGCAAAATGACCTCCAGCAGGCCACAAATGTGCATGTGTCTGCTCAAACGGGCAGAAACAGACTCCATGAGGGTGGTATGAGGGCCCGACGTCCACAGGTGGGGGTTGTGCTTACAGCCCAACACCGTGCAGGACGTTTGGCATTTGCCAGAGAACACCAAGATTGGCAAATTCGCCACTGGCGCCCTGTGCTCTTCACAGATGAAAGCAGGTTCACACTGAGCACATGTGACAGACGTGACAAAGTCCTGTTCTGTTGGTTTTCTTATGAATGTTATTTTGTTGCCCAGAAGCCAAAGGCACAATCCTAGTCATATTAGCAGCACATCCTAGTTGTTGTGTCTTTAGAGTCCCTCTCTTTCTAAGATTCTAACAGAGATTTCTCATCTCTGTCACATATGGAACCGCTATCAGGTGGGCTGTGTAGAATGTCGTTTCCCCAGGTGGGCTGTGTAGAATGTCGTTTCCCCAGGTGGGCTGTGTAGAATGTCGTTTCCCCAGGAGGGCTGTGTAGAATGTCGTTTCCCCAGGAGGGCTGTGTAGAATGTCGTTTCCCCAGGCGGGCTGTGTAGAATGTCGTTTCCCCAGGCGGGCTGTGTAGAATGTCGTTTCCCCAGGTGGGCTGTGTAGAATGTCGTTTCCCCAGGTGGGCTGTGTAGAATGTCGTTTCCCCAGGTGGGCTGTTTAGAATGGGGTTTCCCCAGGTGGGCTGTTTAGAATGGGGTTTCCCCAGGTGGGCTGTTTAGAATGGGGTTTCCCCAGGTGGGCTGTTTAGAATGGGGTTTCCCCAGGTGGGCTGTTTAGAATGGGGTTTCCCCAGGTGGCCTGTTTAGAATGTCGTTTCCCCAGGTGGCCTGTTTAGAATGTCGTTTCCCCAGGTGGCCTGTTTAGAATGTCGTTTCCCCTGGTGGGCTGTTTAGAATGTCGTTTCCCATTGCATTTTGTAAAATGTTTGAAAATTCTGTTTTATTGGCCGTTTCATTACGAGTTACGTGTTCTGTTAAGATGAATTACCATAATGTAAATGTGATTTCTGTCATTCCTGATCACCGTGGGTGGATGCCCTAATGGGTTACGCATCCAATGTATAGGTGTCCGGTAAATTTCTCAAAATGGCCAGTTAATTTGAATCTTCCCCGTCATGTTGTCCGGGCGCCACATTGTCCTAACGGAAACCCTGGTCTGAGGGTGTGTTAGGGAACGATGCGCACACCCAGTACTCTCACCTCCACAGGGATGTCCCAGGTGAGTCTCTGAGGGGGCGATAAGGTGCGCTCCACCTCTCCCTTACAGTGGCCGTCCTCTGTGTAACCCAGTTGGAAGGCATCTGTGGCCAGGGTGAACTGAGGACAGACAAAGAGCAGCTGTTACACACACACACACACACAGACACACATGCAGGCACACAGACACACATGCAGACACACAGACACACATGCAGACACACAGACACTCAAAGTTCAGTGGCTTCACCATTCACACACAGAAACTTGATCTGCCAAAAACTAATAACAAACATGTTTATCCTCTATCTGATTGAGCAAATCCTGAGAATATCCCATTTGGATAATAACTGGAACATCCTGATCCGGGCTATGCTCTATTTAGGTACTTTTAGCCACATATCTGGCCATATGTAGTCTACCTCACACATACACTCAAATCTGCAAGATCGGATTATTCTAAATAAAACCAAGTGCTTGATCTCCATTGAGGACAGGTCATTGGGGCTGTCAAGGGGACCCCCCCTATATCTTTTTAACCTCTAGCTCCAGCACCATACTAGTGTCTACACAATGTGAAAACGGCACATTTCTATGTCATGTAGCTAAAAAGAGAAGAAAAGGGCCCTAATAAAATGCTATTTGATTATGCCTGTTTGACAGATAAACACACACCTCCCACAGGTGTGCCACTGTCGGGGCGTCGGCCCAGGAGTGCTCTGCATTCAGCCCATTCTTCCCATTCTTGTACACCACCACAGAGAATGACTTATCAAACCACCTGAGAGACCGAGAGAGGGGAGGGGGCAGGAGAGAGGAGAGGGGGGGCGAGACACAGAGATACATATATATATATCAATTTGCTCAGTGCTTTCAGTTTTGAGAGTTGACCACACACTATCAAAGCAGAATATATACATCCCCTGACCACCCACCACTGCCCTGGTCCAGGACACAGATGTGAAGCACTTGATTTGGAGGGGGGAGAGAGGAGTGTGTACAAGAGGAACTTCGGCCTAGTGTCGATGATTCTAAACAACCAGAACCATGTCCATGGATGGGATATATCCGTCAATTACTTCACCTAAGCAACTGGTGCTCTTGGACTTGGAAAACATTTGCTGCTAATTCAATCAGGTTGTCACATACCATGTGTATAGGGCTCACGCCCTGGTCAAAGGTAGTGCACTACAGTATATAAGGAATAGGGTGCCATTTGGTACATACTAGTACCAGACCTCCCCCCTCCTGTAGAAGAGTGAAATGGATTGAATGTTCTTATGTTGAGTGGTAACATGGGAAAGGCAGAGTTGGACACTCTCTATAAAACGGGTCCTAATTCACTCCACAGCCCCTTCCAGTTGGCTCCATCCTGTAAGGTGTTAGCAATAAGGCGGAAGCTCTGCCACGATTCTACATTCCGACTACGTAAGAGGCTCATCTTAATGCGCCTGCACCACACAGTCTCACACACACCTGTCATAACATTTCCCGTGGAGGAGGGACTTGGCGTAGCGGTCCAGGTTTCCCACAGGGTCTTCTCCCATCATTCCTTGCTCCTCATCGTCCAGGGTGACAAAGAAGGCGGCCCGCTCGATGCAGTCCAGCGAGCGTTTGTTCACCCCTGAGCTGAAGTACTGCTTTCTTACGGCACACCACGGCACCCTGGGACAAAACGCATTCCAAATCACGCCAACATTCATTACATTTAAAAAATATATATATTTTTTTAAAGGTAGACTCAAGATGACATCATCAACCCAGAGTCGACTGTACTTCTTACTTACAGAAATACATCAATATCAACAGCAACCAAAACGGACAAGAATCCTCAAATTGTTACTGAACATAGGGGAACATGTTCCCCTTCTGCAACAGTGAGCACGGTGATAAGGAACACGACAGAACACTTGACAGTAGTGTGAAAGTGATCCCACGGGACATGCCAGGACAAAACACCCCATGATCAGACTAATCCAACCGTGTGGTTGTAACTGTTCCTTGCTCAACGGCGGGAACCCTTAGTAGCAGTCAGGACGAGCTGAAGATGACTAAAGATACAATGGCGAGAGGAAGGGCGTGCTGCTGCTGTACCACACCCCCGGGAATGAATGTGAGTTTTTAACGCTCTGTGTAAAGTGTCTACGGAAACAGACGGGAGCACCACAGTGCACCAACAATTGTGACATGCACAGAGTTGTTGTACGCGTCTGCACGGGAGTCGTGTTCGAAGTGTGTTTGAGAGAGAGTGAGCGAGAGAGAGATTCCTACTCATTCCAACTTACCACAATCAAAGCCCAGAAAGGCTCTGTTGGTGTACATAGACCATAACTGCAGACTATTAACTACATTCAGTATAATTGACCTTAATCCTAGGATAATGCTTGCATTTGTGTAAAGAGAGCAGTAGTGGCCCGGTTTAACAGGTTTTAACCAATACTGTTTTATCGTATCATAACACACCCACACAGCAAATGGTACATATCGTTTTATCTCCTTATATACGAACTCGTCTTTTTTTCTCCCTTTTTTCTGTCGTCCCCCAGCATCTACTCTGTCATCTTATATTCCTACCGCTGTTCCCCCTCTCCTCTTTCACCTCATCTCACTTTTAGCCTCACCCCTTCCCCTCACCCTCAGTTCAGTTCCCTTCCCTCCATGCATTCTCAACCAACACTCTCCATTTCGCTTTTCCATCCCCCCCCCCTCTCGTTTGCTTGCTTCTTCCTTTAAAAATGGTTTAGGCCCTTCTCGCCTTCTCTTCCTCTTCGTGACTTCTCCATCTCTCGGCCGACACCGCTCTGCACTCTTCCTTCCCAAGTTGTGATCAGACCACTTGAGACTCGTGGCCATTGAGGTGACTGACGGACGCTCTGCTTGTCTGCGGTATCCTGCAGACCTGGGTTCAAAAACTATCAGAAATCATTTCAAATACTTGAGTTGTGCTTGATTGAGCGTGCTTGGCTCAATGGACCAATGCAATAGGCCGGAAAACAAAAACCCCGCCCACTTGGCACTCCAGGCTGGCTAGAGTGAACGGTCAAAGTATTTGAGAGATTTCAAATCATAGTTGAACCCACGTCTGTTATCATGCAGTGCAATCCTTGTCTGATGTCTCAAGCCAAAGTCTGCACAACTACAGCCGTCTCAGGCATAATGAACATGAAGCTCCGTAAGGGCCATCTAGTAGCCATACATCGGATCATGCAAAACAAGACATATTTAGGGGGATATCCGGGTGATGGAAAATGCAGAGAACTGTATTTGCAGTGTGTACATACACCTATGTGTACAGGCGCTCACGCACGCACACACACACACACACCCTCTTCCCCCCACCACTATAGACACCTGTCTCCAGCAGTCAGTGCTCCCAGCCTGTCCTCTCCAGGTCCGGGGGGTGAAGGGTCATCTAGGATCCTCTGGATCTGGTACTCTATCTCTCTAGGGGAGAGGAGACGCCCCGCCTTGTAGACCCAAAGCCTGAAGTAGCGCCCCCGGTGGTAGACAGTCACAAATTCACTGTCCTGCCAGTGCTGCAGCACATCTGGAGAGGAGACACACGTCGAGAGAGAGAGAGATGCAGAACACTACGCATTTGTATTTTATTTCACCTTTATTTAACCAGGTAGGCTAGTTGAGAACAAGTTCTCATTTACAACTGCGACCTGGCCAAGATAAAGCAAAGCAGTGCGACACAAACAACAACACAGAGTTACACATGGAATAAACAAGCGTACAGTCAATAATACAATAGGAAAAAAAAGAGTCTATATACAGTGTGTGCAAATGGCGTGAGGAGGTAAGGCAATAAATAGGCCATAGTAGCGAAGTAATTACAATTTAGCAGATTAACACTGGAGTGATAGACGAGCAGATGATGGTGTGTAAGTAGTGATACTGGTGTGCAAAAGAGCAGAAAGGTAAATCAAAACAATAAGGGGATGAAGTAGGTAGATTGGGTGGGCTATTTACAGATGGACTATGTACAGCTGCAGCGATCGGTTAGCTGCTCAGATAGTTGAGTTTTAAAGTTAGTGAGGGAAATATAAGTCTCCAGCTTCAGCGATTTTTGCAATTCGTTCCAGTCACTAGCAGCAGAGAACTGGAAGGAAAGGCAGCCAAAGGAGGTGTTGGCTTTGGGGATGACCAGTGAGATATACCTGCTGGAAGCGTGCTACGGGTGGGTGTTGTTATCGTGACCAGTGAGCTGAGATAAGGCGGAGCTTTACCTAGCATAGACTTATAGATGACCTGTAGCCAGTGGTTCTGGCGACAAATATGTAGAAAGGGTCAGCCGACTAGAGCATACAGGTCGCAGTGGTGGGTGGTATAAGGGGCTTTGGTAACAAAACGAATGGCACTGTGATAGACTGCACCAGTTTCCTGAGTAGAGTGTTGGAAGCTATTTTGTAGAAGTCGAAGGATCGGTAGGATAGTCAGTTTTATGAGGGTAAGTTTGGTGAAGTGAAGGAGGCTTTGTTGCGAAATAGAAAGCCGATTCTAGATTCGATTTTGGATTGGAGATGTTTGATATGAGTCTGGAAGGAGAGTTTACAGGCTAGCGAAACACCTAGGTATTTGTAGTTGTCCACATATTCTAGGTCAGAACCGTCCAGAGTAGTAATGCTAGTCGGGCGGGCAGGTGCGGGCAGCGAACGGTTGAAAAGCATGCATTTGGTTTTACTAGCATTTAAGAGCAGTTGGAGGCCACGGAAGGAGTGTTGTATGGCATTGATGCTCGTTTGAGGTTGGTTAACACTGTCCAAAGAAGGGCCAGATGTATACAGAATGGTGTCGTCTGCGTAGAATGGATCAGAGAATCGCCAGCAGCAAGAGTGACATCGTTGATATATACAGAGACAAGAGTCGGCCCGAGAATTGAACCCTGTGGCACCCCCATAGAGACTGCCAGAGGTCCGGACATCAGGCCCTCCGATTTGACACACTGAACTCTGTCTGTGAAGTAGTTGGTGAACCAGGCGAGGCAGTCATTTGAGAAACCAAGGCTATTGAGTCTGCCAATAAGAATACGGCGACTGACAGAGTCGAAAGCCTTGACCACTTTTATCAATGGCGGTTATGATATCGATTAGTACCCTGAGCGTGGCTGAGGTATACCCTTGACCAACTCAGAAACCAGATTGCACAGGGGAGAAGGTACGGTGAGATTCGAAATGGTCAGTGATCTGTTTGTTAACTTGGCTTTCGCAGACTTTAGAAAGGCAGGGCAGGATGGATATAGGTCTGTAACAGTTTGGGTCTAGAGTGTCACCCCCTTTGAAGAGGGGGATGAACGCGGCAGATTTCCAATCTTTAGTGATTTCGGACAATACGAAAGAGAGGTTGAACAGACTAGTAATAGGGGTTCCAACAATGGCGGCAGGTAATTTTAGAAAGAGAGGGTCCAGATTGTCTAGCCCAGGTGATTTGTACGGGTCCAGGTTTTGCAGCTCTTTCAGAACATCTGCTATCTGGATTTGGGTGAAGGAGAAGCTGGGGAGGCTCGGGCAAGTAGCTGCGAGGGGTGCAGAGCTGTTGGCCGGGGTTGGGGTAGCCAGGAGGAAAGCATGGCCAGTTGTAGAGAAATGCTTATTGAAATGTTCGATTATCATGGATTTATCGGTGGTGACCGTGTTACCTCGCATCAGTGCAGTAGGCAGCTGGGAGGAGGTGCTCTTGTTCTCCATGGACTTTACAGTGTCCCAAAACTTTTTGGAGTTAGAGCTACAGGATGCAAATTTCTGCTTGAAAAAGCTAGCCCTTTGCTTTCCTGACTGCGTGTATTGGTTCTGGACTTCCCTGAAAAGTTGAATATCGCGGGGACTATTCAATGCTAGTGCAGTACGCCACAGGATGTTTTTGTGCTGGTCAAGGGCAGTCTAGTCTGGAGGGAACCAAGGGCTATATCTGTTCTTAGATGTACATGTTTTGAAAGGGTGCATGCTTATTTAAGATGGTGAGGAAATTCCTTTTAAAGAACAACCAGGCATCCTCTGACGGGATGAGGTCAATATCCTTCCAGGATACCCGGGCCAGGTCAATTAGAAAGGCCTGCCCGCAGAAGTGTTTTAGGGAGCGTTTGACAGTGATGAGGGGTGGTCGTTTGACCGCGGACCCATAACGGTGGCAGGCAATAATGAGGCAGTGATCGCTGAGATCCTGGTTGAAAACAGCAGAGGTGTATTTGGAGGGCAAGTTGGTCATACAGTTTCCTTTATGGTCAATGCTAACAAACAAAGATTCCAAAACTGACTTTCTTTTGTGTGTGTGTATTTACCAGTCTCCTCTCCTGGAGTGCGAGTAGTGTTGAACATCCTCTCACACTGAGCTGCACAGAGAGGGATGACTGTACCTGGAACACGACTCTGAGAGAGTGAGTGAGAGAGAAAGAAAAAAAACTGTTCTGTAGTTACAGTATCTTCGCATTGTTTAGCCTCAAATGCCATTCTTTTCATCCAATTTGGAATTATTTTACCTTTATTTAACCAGGCAAGTCAGTTAAGAACAAATTCTTATTTTCAATGACGGCCTAGGAACAGTAGATTAACTGCCTGCTCAGGGGCAGAACGACTACCCTGCCGCCCCATGAGAGAGAAAGAGAGAGGAAGTGGAATATTCATTGACGACAGTCAGATGCATAGTTCCTTAAAAAAAAAAGAGCACATCAGCGGAAAAATTCTAGAACTCGATTAAAGGTCCTTCAAATGACACTTTCACACAGTTGCTTCGATGAAATAGCCAGCTAATGAGTAAATATACCAAAACAACCCATGTTCAACTCCAGTATCCTTCATAAAGTAGGAATTGAGAAAAGGAGGATAATGAGGAACTAAAAGAAAAGGGTGTTTAACAAAGTTGGCTGGCTATTATTCATTCATTTATTTGACATTTTAAAGGATGAACTATCTAGATTTATTATAAGAATAATTATTATCATCTATTATTAATGTATATATTTGTTGTTATTATTGTCTGACTCATAACTCAGTGCTCCAGTTTGGTAAGATACTGTAGCATTCCTGTCACCGATGTCAACAACACCAAAGATTATGGATATTCTAACAAGATGCATGTCTCTCCACCCTAACAAGGGGAGTCGTTTACCACAAAGCTGCACACTGGGCTTTCTAGCTCCCACCTATCCTTTCTTTTGATTGGTGGACACATCTCATTATTGCAATACTTTTTTGAATATTCAATGAGGGTTGTTGACGTCAACCGCATGTATTCAATGGAGAGAGATGTTATGCTACTAGCCTCATACCATGAATATGCATAGCCATCGAGACAAGTCTGATATAAAGTGTTTTTTTTTCTCAAAGTTGCCGGGATATCACGTGTCCTACTTATATCAGTACACTCATCACAACTTAAGCGTCACGAAACTTCTATTCGATTTAATAAACTCACGTAGCAAATATGCCATACATTTGTTCGTCGACCAAATTCGACACTCTCATTGACCTCCAAACAAAAATCCCTTGCTTGGTGGGCAAAACAATGAAATAAAATCGCCACCTGCTGGAGGTAGATGGATTTTGCGCCGAGTTGGGTCTCTCTCCTCCTCTCTGACAACACCCACCCACCTCTACAAACTGACACAGTGCTGTAAACGACAGTTAGACAGAATCAGGTTTGACCAGCCACATAATGAATTCAGTTCTATTCATATAAACTATGTCTGCAGCAACAGCAGTCCAATACAGGCCGTTAAGGGAGACTCACTCCTATTCCAATGGGTTCCTTGGATCGTTAACTTGAGACATTTTCCCTGAATAATAACGGGCATAACCAGGTCAGCTCAGTACAGCTCGGCTTAGTAGTTAGAAAAGGGTATAGCTCTTCACACTGTACAGTGGGTATAGAAAGTCACCACCCTCTTTCAAAATGTTCACCTTTTGTTGCCTTAAATGAAAACACATCAAATCAGACTTTTTCCGGCTGCGAATTACACTTTTGAAATGTTTTACTAGTAAAATATCCTATTTGGAGAAGTGAACACCCTCCTGAGTTAATACTTGGTGGAACCACCTTTTGCTTGAATTACAGCCACAAGTCTCGTTGAATACGTCTCTACTAACTTTGCACACCTGGACTGCGCAATATTTGCCCATTCTTCCTTGCAGAATTGTTCGAGCTCAGTCAAATTGCATGGTGACCGCTCATTGACTGCAAGTCATTCCACAGATTCAATGGGATTTAGGTCGGGCTGTGACGAGGCCACTCAAGGACATCTACCTTCTTGTCCTTCAGCCACTGTACGATGGCTTTGGTGATGTGCTTTGTGTCATTGTCACCTTGAAACGTGAACCATCTTCCCATTTTCAACTTCCTGGCAGAGGGCTGCAGGTTCTCCTGCACTGTTGAAGAGAAACACCCTCACAACAGGATGCTGCCACTGCCGTTCTTTACCATAGGCGGGGTGTTCTTTACCATAGGCGGGGTGTTCTTTACCATAGGCGGGGTGTTCTTTACCGTAGGCGTGGGGTTCTTTGGGTGGAAATATGTATTGGGTTTTCGCCAGACATATCGTTTTGCATTCAGGCCAAAAAGTTCAATTTTTGGTCTTATCTGACCACAGCACCTTTTGCCACTTGGCCTCGGAATCTACAATGCTCTTTTAAAAAAAATATATCCATCCCCTGACTTTCCATAACTTTATCTCGTAGATCTTTTGAAAGTACCTTTTCCGCCCAGGTGCACTACTAAAGTGGAGTCCTCTATGAACAACTGGTTTAATTCGGAACTAATCAAAGTCACTACAATTAAATCACAGATGTAGGCCAATTAGCTTGATTTGTGATCTGGAAGTTGGTTGGTTAAACCTCAGAAAGTTTGGGGGTGTTCACTTATCCAAATAGGGCATTTTACAATTTTACTTTTAATACATTTTCAGATTAATTTCTCCCCCTCCCCTCACTTGGATATTGTGGGTTAAATAAAGCCGTAAAAAGTAACATTTGATGTGCTTTCATTTCAGGCTAAGGCAACAAAAGGTGAACATTTTGAAAGGGGGTGGTGACCTTCTATACCCACTGTACATGTGTACTAGTACTGGTAGCAGGACTCACAGGCGTTAGCTGCTCACTGTTGACCTTGCGTCGGTAGAGCAGCAGAGCGGTGATGGTGTTGCCGGCCCTCGCTGCCTGGATGGGAGTGGGAGTCACATACAGAAAGTCCTAGTGGAGAAGAGGGGTCAGAGATGGAGGTGAGAGAGAGACAAAAATAAAATAGAAAAGGGAGTGTGAGACAGAGACAGACATGGACAGACGAGTCAGCGGGAGGGAGAGCCGGCGGGAGGGAGAGCCGGCGGGAGGGAGAGTCGGCGGGAGGGAGAGTCGGCGGGAGGGAGAGACGGCTGGAGGGAGAGTCGGCGGGAGGGAGAGTCGGCGGGAGGGAGAGCCGGCGGGAGGCGGAGGGAGAGCCGGCGGGAGGGAGAGCCGGCGGGAGGCGGGAGGGAGAGCCGGCGGGAGGGAGAGTCGGCGGGAGGGAGAGTCGGCGGGAGGGAGAGTCGGCGGGAGGGAGAGACGGCTGGAGGGAGAGTCGGCGGGAGGGAGAGTCGGCGGGAGGGAGAGTCGGCGGGAGGGAGAGCCGGCGGGAGGGAGAGCCGGGGAGGCGGGAGGAGAGCCGGCGGGAGGGAGAGCGGCGGGAGGCGGGAGGGAGAGCCGGCGGGAGGGAGAGTCGGCGGGAGGGAGAGGCGGGAGGGAGAGACGGCTGGAGGGAGAGTCGGCGGGAGGGAGAGCCGGCGGGAGGGAGAGCCGGCGGGAGGGAGAGCCGGCGGGAGGGAGAGCCGGCGGGAGGGAGAGTCAGCGGGAGGGAGACAGACACAGAAGAGACAGACAGACAAAGGTAAGGACATGTGGCACTACAGCAGGTTTCTGGGGGCAACATTTCCAGTATTTCCGGAAGTTGAGGAATTCCTGCCCCAGCCCTGTCTCTGGAATGTCACAATAAGCAAATAGAGAGGGGGCAGGTGAGGGAGAGGGCACTCTAGGCTTTTGGACGGTTGGAGAACTGAAGGTATGAGAACTGAAGGCATGAAGACGGGAAGGAGGGGGGTATATGTTGCGGGAGAGAGAGAGATGAAGAGTATCACATAGACAGTATAACAGTGCATTTAAAGTTTACACAGAGTATCCCAAACATTAGGAGCACCTTCTTAATATCGAGTTATGCACCCTCAACCCCCCCCATTTTGGCTTCAGAACAGCCTCAATTTCCAAAAAGGATGCTGGCCCATGTTGACTCCAATGCTTCCCACAGTTGTGTCAAGTTGGATGGATGCCCTTTGGATGGTGGACCATACTTGATACACACGGGAAACTGCTTTGTGTGAAAAACCCAGCCGTGTTGGCACCTACTACCATGCCTCGTTCAAAGGCACTTTCCATTTTTTGTCTTGCCCATTCACCCTCCGAATGGCACACATATACATCTCACTTGTCTCAAGGCTTAAAAAAAATATATATATATTTTTAGCCCTTTTTTCTTCCCAATTTTGTGATATCCAATTGGTAGTTACAGTCTTGTCCCATCGCTACAACTCCCGTACTGACTCGGGAGAGGCGAAGGTCGAGAGCCCTGTGTCCTCCGAAACACGACCCTGCCAAGCCGCACTGCTTCGGCTGGCTTATGCTCGCTCAGAAGCCAGCCGCACCAACATGTCGGTGGAAACACCATACAACTGACCACCGAAGTCAGCATGCATGCGCCCGGCCCGCCACAAGGAGTCGCTAGTGCGCGATGGGACAAGGACATCCCGGCCAGCCAAACCCTCCCCTAACCCGGAGGACCTGTCTCCTGCCCTTCATCTACACATATTGAAGTGGATTTAATAATGACATCAATAATGGATCATAGCTTCTTTTTTACCTTTATTTAACTAGGCAAGTCAGTTAAGAACAAATTCTTATTTTCAATGACGGCCTAGGAACAGTGGTTTAACTACCTGTTCAGTGGCAGATCGACAGATTTGTACCTTGTCAGCTCAGGGATTTGAACTTTCAACCTTCCGGTTACTAGTCCAACGCTCTAACCACTAGGCTACCCTGCCTACCCTTTCACCTGGATTCACCTGGTCAGTCTATGTCACAGAAAGAGCAGGTGTTCTTAATGTTTTGTAATCCCAGTGTATATCTATAGAGTATCGTGGGAAGAGCTGTACCATGCCATAGTAGTTGCTGTTGACCATGATGGGACCTCGTCCTCGTAGGTAGATGTACTCCTCCCACCAGTCACTCACCTGACAGACAGACAGAGAGAGAGAGAGACAGAGACACAGAGAGAGAGAGAGAGAGAGAGAGAGAGAGAGATTAGAAGTGAAATCCTTACACTACAACAGCTATGAGCCTAAGTGAGTGAGCGAACTGTGGATGTGTTTGTGTGTGTGAACAAACAGTATGTGTGCAGCTGTGAGTCTACTCACATAGTTGGTAGCCCACAGAGCTTTGAGCTTGAGATAGCGCTGCAACCTGTTCCCCAGACTGTTCTCAAACTGAGCCGCCAACACAGTCATCCGCTGGAACCCCGGGCCACTCAGCAACGGACGCACCGACTCCAGGTACTAAGTGAGAGAGACCCACCATACACCTCGGATCAAACAGTGTACTGTGGTGTCTTCATTAGTTGTACACCTTAGCAAAACATTCTGCAACGGAAACCATTGACTCCGAGCTTCAATTTGGTTTGCAACAAAAACAAGAGTTCCTATTGGAAAAATTCAGCTAGGTCCTAGTTTCATTCTGTTAGCCTCTGTTTGATAACTAGTGAATACGCCCCAGGTATGAATGTTGCACCCATTCCACTCTGATTCAGTCCATCCTATTTCAAATGGCCAAGATAAAAATGGATGTTCAATCGTTGTCAGTTTTCAGGTGACAACCAGCCATTTCAATTCTTAAAACTCTGTCAGGTTGGTCGTTGATCATCGCTAGACAGCCATTTTCAAGCAGATTTAAGTCAAAACTGTAACTACGCCATTCAACGGCAGGAACATTCAATGTCGTCTTGGTAAGCAACTCCAGTGTGGCCTCGAGTTTTAGGTTATTTTCCTGCTGAAAAGGTGAATGTCTCCCAGTAACCACATATCCATCCACAGTTATGTGAGTAAAGTCACACCGTATTAAAAACAAAAAGCCCCGACAGCTGTGATAGAAACAGGTTTCACAAAAAAATTGGATACAACGCTGACACAATTGGTTCGTTCGACACGGCGACATCTTTGTGTCTCTGTCAAATGAATTATGCGAGAAATGGCGGTGCATGTGTTGCGTTGGATTTGCCCCAAACATAATGCTTTGTATTCGATAAAAAGTACATTTCTTTGCAGTATTACATTAGTGCCTTATTGCAAACAGGATGGATGATTTGGAATATTTTTTTTTTATTGTGCACAGGCTGCCTTCTTTTTACATGGTCACTTAGGTTAGTATTTTGACGTAACTGCAACGTTGTTGATCCGTCCTCAGTTGTCTCCTGTCACAGCCATTAAACGGAGTAACTGTTTTTAAAGTTACCGATGGCCGCATGGTGAAATCCCCAAGCAGTTTCCTTTCGCTCCAGCAAACGGAGTTAGGAAAGGTGCCTGTATCTTTGTAGCGACTGGGTATATTGATAAACCATCCGAAGCGTAATTGATAACTTCAACATGTTCAAAGGGATAAGAATCCTGTTAACCACTATGATTGCACTTATTGAGTCCATGCAACTTATTATGTGACTTGTTAAGCACATTGTTACTCCTGTACTTATTTAGGCTTGCCATAACAAAGGGGTTTGATCATATTACTCCAGTGCTAGCCTCCATACACTGGCTTCCTGTTAAGGCTAGGGCTGATTTCAAGGTTTTACTGCTAACCTACAAAGCATTACATGGGCTTGCTCCAACCTCTCTCTCCTATTTGGTCCTGCCGTACATACCTACACGTACCCTACAGTCACAAGACGCAGGCCTCCTTAATGTCTCTAGAATTTCTAAGCAAACAGCTGGAGGCAGGGCTTTCTCCTATAGAGCTACATTTTTATGGAATGGTCTGCCTATCCATGTGAGAGACGCAGACTCAGTCTCAGCCTTTAAGTCTTTATTGAAGACTCATCTCTTCAGTAGGTCCTATGATTGAGTGTAGTCTGGCCCAGGGGTGTGAAGGTGAATGGAAAGGCACTGGAGCGATGAACCACCCTTGCTGTCTCTGCCTGGCCGGTTCCCCTCTCTCCAAAAGGATTCTCTGCCTCTAACCCTATTACGGGGGCTGAGTCACTGGCTTACTGGTGCTCTTCCATCCTGCCCCTAGGAGGGGTGCGTCACTTGAGTCATTGATGTGATCTTCCTGTCCGGGTTTAGCGCATCCTCGGGTTCGTGCTGTGGGGAGATCTTTGTGGGCTATACTCAGCCTCAGGGTAGTAAGTTGGTGGTTGAAGATATCCCTCTAGTTGTGTGGGGGCTGTGCTTTGGCAAAGTGGGTTGGGTTATATCTTGCCTGGTTGGCCCTGTCCGGAGGTATCGTCAGACGGGGCCACAGTGTCTCCCGACCACTCCTGTCTCAGCCTCCAGTATTTATGCTGCAATAGTTTATGTGTCGGGGGGCTAGGGTCAGTCTGTTATATCTGAAATATTTATCCTGTCTTATCGGGTGTCTTGTGTGCATATAAGTATGCTCCCTCTTAATTCTCTCCCTCCCCTCCCGGAGGACCTGAGCCCTAGGACCATGCCTCAGGACTACCTGGCCTGATGCCTCCTTGCTGTCCCCAGACCACCTGGTCGTGCTGCCGCTCCTGTTTTAACTGTTCTGCCTGCGGCTATGGAACCCTGACCTGTTCACTGGACGTGCTACCTTGTCACGGACCTGCTGTTTTCAACTCTCTCTACCGCACCTGCTGTCTCTAACTCTGAATGCTCGGCTATGAAAAGCCAACTGACATTTACTCCTGAGGTGCTGACCTGTTTCACCCTCTACAACCACAGTGATTATTATTATTATTTGACCCTGCTGGTCATCTATGAATGTTTGAACATCTTGGCCGTGTTCTGTTATAATCTCAACCCGGACAGCCAGAAGAGGACTGGCCACCCCTCAGAGCCTGGTTGGTTCCTGCCTTTCTAGGGAGTTTTTCCTAGCCACCGTGCTTCTACATCTGCATTGCTTGTTGTTTGGGGTTTTAGGCTGGGTCTCTGTACAGCACTTTGTGACATCGGCTGATGTAAAATGGACTTTATAAATACATTTGATTGATACATCTGATTGGTTTAATACGTATTGACTCTAGACATTTCAGCTTTTCATTTTTAATTAAGCTTTTTTTTAAATCCATTTTGACATTATGGGGTATTGTGTGTAGATCAGTGACACAAAATATAAATTGAATACATTTTCAATTCAGGCTGTAACACAACAAAATTTGGAAAAATTCAAGGGGTGTGAATACTTCCTGAAACCACTATATCTCCGCCACTAGGGTGAACTGGGCACTCTTAGGTTGGCTATGCGTTTGGGGGAAGCGGATTCCTGGATCTGTGCACACTCACCCTCTCCAGTGTGTCTTTTATGGGCGGGACGGGCAGGCAAGGAAGAGAGGTCTGATAGCTGTACAGGAGAGGCTTCCTGCCAGATAGCAGACGCACCAGGGTCTGAGATATATGAGAGAGAGAGAGAGATATATGAGAGAGAGAGAGAGAGATATGAGAGAGAGAGAGAGAGATATGAGAGAGAGAGAGAGAGAGAGAGAGATATATGAGAGAGAGAGATATATGAGAGAGAGAGAGAGAGAGAGCGATATGAGAGAGAGAGAGAGAGAGAGAGAGCGATATGAGAGAGAGAGAGAGAGAGAGATATGAGAGAGAGAGAGAGAGAGAGAGAGAGAGAGAGAGAGAGAGAGAGAGAACGAGAGAGAACGAGAGAGAGAGAACATCAATGAATCTACTAAAACTACAACCACAGTACAAACAAATATTTGTTTTATTACTAAACCAAGATAGACCACAGCCTGTCGTTTCCAATGGGAACAAATGAGTCATAGTGGGCAGAACAAGCAAGGAGGAGGGTAGAGCCAAGCACGAGCTAGCGAGATCCTATTGGCGTTTTCTAGCATGCGTCTGCATGTTTCTGTTAGGGAACACCTCCTCTGTGAAGTGCGCGTGTGCAATAACTCAATTTGCCGTTGCACTCCTAAACAACACAACTGTTAAACACTTTGGCAAAGGGTAAAGTCTTCAAAACTTAAGTCAGCTCTGTTCATAACAGATTTTACTTTTGAGAACAGAAAACTGCACTGGCATCAAATGTTTCATCGATGAGAAAAATGTGCAGAATGTCAGCCAAAAGTTTCCTCATTGAGCGAGAGAGAGAGAGAATACATGAAATGAATACATTATAGTAGTAGACTGGTTGTCAGTGCGGCTGCAGGTCTGCGAGAGACTCCAAGAAAACATCACTGGATAAAAGAAAAACAAGTAACAGGGGGGACCTCTATTGGTCAAAACGTAGAAGATCACAGCCCTGTACTGGCATGAGTTTTAAGAACAGGCCCTACCCATTGTCAGCCAGTTATTGTCATGAGAGAGACTGCCAGTCTCACGGTAATCGACTATTAATATAATCCACTCACCACCATATTTGGCAGGCGACTGGAAACGCCAAGCGGATGCTTCACATTTATATATTTATATAATGTGAAAACATTTGTCACATTGTTCCCGTCTGTGGTACAACTGCAGCTACCTCTCCTGTTCATGCTTTGGCCACCGCGTGTACCATTGCCACAACAAATACCACGACCAGCGATTACAATATCCCCACTATTCCATCCATCTATATATACACACTACTACAGGGGGAGAAAAAAAGAACAAAATGCTAGAGTGAGAAGTTTCCTCATTAAAAGGTCTCCACCGTCTCTGGTGTTAGCATGCATACCACCCAGACTTTGGTGGTGGTGGAGATGTGTCCGTGCTGCTCGAACATCCAGCGGTGGTAGGAGAGCAGCAGCTTGAGACAGAACCTCAGGGTCAGGATGAGCGACAGCCACAGCAGGGTACTGAACACCAGCACTGACAGCATGGTCTGGCCCTGGACACTCAGAGAAAGACTACTGGTGGGTGAGAGAGGAGAGAGGAGAGAGAGAATACCAACAATGAATGCATTATAGTAGTAGACTGGTTGTCAGTGCGGCTGGAGGTCTGCGAGAGACTCCAAGAAAACATCACTGGATAAAAGAAAAACAAGTTAACAGGGGGGACCTCTGTTGGTCAAACGTAGAAGATTACAGCCCTGTACTGGCATGAGTTTAAAGAACAAGTCCTACCCATTGTCATGAAAGAGATGGCCAGTCTCACGGTAATTGACTGTTTCATTAATATAAACCACGTTTTGCATCTCCAGGCCTCCGTTACAAGCCACTGATGCGGGCCTCGAACACCTAGATCTAATTCATTCATTGAATACACAACGTCACAATAAATCCATGATTTTATTTTTGTCAAGTCTATAGAAATATTATGATATGAAGAAAATGTATTTCCGAAGAACAGAATATGATCTGGCCTACTGTATGTTATCTGGCTGTGCTCCATGTAGAGCTGTAGAAGTGTTCATTATAATCAGACAAGATGTGCGTATAAGTCCCGTGCCATTATTTTATATCATATGTTTTTATAGTAAGAAGAATATAATTTAACTTAGCTGAATAAAATAGAAAGGATATTTTTCATTTTTCCTGTTATTAAATGGGCAGGAACAGGGGAAAAAAATAACAAACACACACACACACACAATGAATGTTATCATGGGAGGAGGGCGCAGGAACGTGAGTTTACATACAGTGGGGCAAAAAAGTATTTAGTCAGCCACCAATTGTGCAAGTTCTCCCACTTAAAAAGATGAGAGAGGCCTGTAATTTTCATCATAGGTACACTTCAACTATGACAGACAAAATGAGAAAAAAAATCCAGAAAATCACATTGTAGGATTTTTAATGAATTTATTTGCAAATTATGGTGGAAAATAAGTATTTGGTCAATAACAAAAGTTTATCTCAATACTTTGTTATATACCCTTTGTTGGCAATGACAGAGGTCAAACGTTTTCTGTAAGTCTTCACAAGGTTTTCACACACTGTTGCTGGTATTTTGGCCAATTCCTCCATGCAGATCTCCTCTAGAGCAGTGATGTTTTGGGGCTGTTGCTGGCAACATGGACTTTCAACTGCCTCCAAAGATTGTCTATGGTGTTGAGATCTGGAGACTGGCTAAGCCAATCCAGGACCTTGAAATGCTTCTTACGAAGCCACTCCTTCGTTGCCCGGGTGGTGTGTTTGGGATCATTGTCATGCTGAAAGACCCAGCCACGTTTCATCTTCAATGCCCTTGCTGATGGAAGGAGGTTTTCACTCAAAATCTCACGATACATGGCCCCATTCATTCTTTCCTTTACACGGATCAGTCGTCCTGGTCCCTTTGCAGAAAAACAGCCGCAAAGCATGATGTTTCCACCCCATGCTTCACAGTAGGTATGGTGTTCTTTGGATGCAACTCAGCATTCTTTGTCCTCCAAACACGACGAGTTGAGTTTTTATCAAAAAGTTATATTTTGGTTTCATCTGACATTCTCCCAATCTTCTTCTGGATCATCCAAATGCTCTCTAGAAAACTTCAGACGGGCCTGGACATGTACTGGCTTAAGCAGGGGGACACGTCTGGCACTGCAGGATTTGAGTCCATGGCGGCGTAGTGTGTTACTGATGGTAGTCTTTGTTACTTTGGTCCCAGCTGCAGGTCATTCACTAGGTCCCCCTGTGTGGTTCTGGGAATTTTGCTCACCGTTCTTGTGATCATTTTGACCCCACGGGGTGAGATCTTGCGTGGAGCCCCAGATCGAGGGAGATGATCAGTGGTCTTGTATGTCTTCCATTTCCTAATAATTGCTCCCACAGTTGATTTCTTCAAACCAAGCTGCTTACCTATTGCAGATTCAGTCTTCCCAGCCTGGTGCAGGTCTTTGTTTCTGGTGTCCTTTGACAGCTCTTTGGTCTTGGCCCTAGTGGAGTTTGGAGTGTGACTGTTTGAGGTTGTGGACAGGTGTCTTTTATACTGATGACAAGTTCAAACAGGTGCCATTAATACAGGTAACGAGTGGAGGACAGAGGAGCCTCTTAAAGAAGTTACAGGTCTGTGAGAGCCATAGATCTTGCTTGTTTGTAGGTGACCAAATACTTATTTTCCACCATAATTTGCAAATAAATTCATTAAAAATCCTACAATGTGATTTTCTGGATTTTTTTTCTCATTTTGTCTGTCATAATTGAAGTGTACCTATGATGAAAATTACAGGCCTCTCTCATCTTTTTAAGTGGGAGAACTTGCACAATTGGTGGCTGACTAAATAATTTTTTGCCCCACTGTAAATGGTAAAGTGAGTCAGCCATAACTATAGCCAACCAAGCCCAGGATGTAGCTTTAATAAGGGCATAGGTCATGTGTAGTATAACATTCATTATAAACTGGGTGGTTCTACTCTTCCTCCCTAGGACAGTGTCTGATGTAGTTTCCGCACAGGGAGAGTTAGTGAGTAATATAGCTAGTTACCTGACGGGCAGGTGCTCCTGGATTTTGGCAATGAGGCCCATGGAGGGGTCAGAGCGCATGTACATGGTGGCCAGGATGGCTATGACAACAAACAGCCAGGAGGAAGGGCTGGCAGGGTACACCCCTTTGATCACCCTGTTCTGTCACCACAGAAGAAGAAGACCACAGTGTGAATATACTGTACATAGAATATGAAATGGTAGGACTGGTAGAAAATAGAGAGGTCAGTGTACTGGATACTTAAAGACCAGTAGAAAAACAGTGTCAGTATATAGGATGAATTGGATATGGTTACCTGAGGAATAGTAAAGAAAGTAGTAAATATGCATAACGATGAAAGTGAAGGTGATATAATGTATATTCATATGTATATACTGTACGTACACACACACACACACACACATTCAAGGGTTTTTCTTTATTTTTTACTATTTTCTACATTGTGAGCTGCATCAGATGACCTGGCCTCCACAATCACCCGACCTCAACCCAATAAAGATGGTTTGGGATGAGGCGGACCGCAGAGTGCAGGAAAAGCAGCCAACAAGTGCTCAACATATGTGGGAAATCCTGCAAGACCGTTGGAAAAGCATTCCAGGTGAAGAGAGAATTCCAAATGTGTGTAAAGCTGTCCTCAAGGCAAAGGGTGGCTACTTGAAAGAATCTCAAATATATCTTGATTTGTTTAACACTTCTTTTTTTTTTGTGGTCACTATATGATTCCGTGTGTGTTATTTTATCGTTTTGATGCCTTCACTATTATTCTACAATGTAGAATATAGCAAAAACAAAGAAACCCTGGAATGAGTAGTTTGTGACCAAACTTTTGACCGGTACTGTATAGAAATGTAAAGGACTGGTTTTAGAGGAAGACCCGGCACATACTGAACCCTTCATCTCAACATTACCCAATTCAAACTCTTAAACATGCCTGAGGCAGGAGTCTGAAGAGGAACTGTTGCACAGGAAAAAAAGGAAACAATCCAACATTGGAGTTGACAGACAAAAACTTGAAGAATGGGGCGTGGCTACGCTTCAAGTCAACTGCTCATGACAATGCCTGAGCATGCACAGGGGCACCATAGCAACCAGGTTGGGAGGCGTGTCGGAGTGAACACGAGTTCAATACTTTTGACGTACAAGAAGGCCTAGCCATTATTGAGCCGCCTTTGCTTGTAAATATCCTTTGATATCTGTTGATTTAAATGGGATTTTGTCTGTATGTAATGATTGAGGCAATTCATTTTGCAGCAGAGGACATTAAAGTTACCTAAAAAAGTTGAGCACTACAAGATAGACAACATGAGGGAAGTGACAATTGCATTAAAAAAAAGCCATGCGACACAACTTCACAAAAAAAAACACTTATCAGCACAGCTGTACAGTGAGCAGAGCAAAATACTATAAGTAATGTACTAACAAAAAGGTATTTGTTGACATATTTATACATCAAAGTCCAGCTCGTTTCCCTCTGCATCAGGCTCTGTAGCACCTACATATTGCATTTCACAGAACATGAACACACACATGCATACATTCTCTCATACATAGACACACACGCACTCATGTTGTCCTATATACAGTATATGTATACAGTACCAGTGTCAAATGTTTTGAACACCTACTCATTCAAGGCTTTTTCTTTATTTTTACTATTTTCTACATTGTAGAATAATAGTGAAGAAATCAAAACTATGAAATAACGCATATGGAATCATGTTGTAGCCAAAAAAGTGTTAAACAAATAAAAATAAATTCAAAGTAACCACTCTTTGCCTTGATGACAGCTTTGCACACTCTTGGCATTCTCTCAACCAGCTTAACGTGGAATGCTTTTCTAACAGTCTTGAAGGACTTCCCACATATGCTGAGCACTTGTTGGCTGCTTTTCCTTCAATCTGCGGTCCAACTCATCCCAAACCATCTCAATTGGGTTGAGGTTGGTGATTGTGGAGGCCAGGTCATCTGATGCAATACTACATCACTCTCCTTGGTCAATATCCCTTACCCCACCTGGAGGTGTGTTGGGTCATTGTCCTGTTGAAAAACAAATGATAGTCCCACTAAGAACAAAGCAGATGGGATAGTGTATCGCTGCAGAATGTTGTGGTAGCCATGCTGGTTAAGTGTGCCTTGAATTCTAAATAAATCACAGACAGTGTCACCAGAAAAGCACCATCACACCTCCTCCATGCTTCACGGTGGGAACGACACATGCGGAGATCATCCGTTCACTTACTCTGCATTTCACAAAGACAAAAACAATATCTCAAATTTGGACTCATCAGACCAAAGAACAGATATCCACCGGTCTAATGTCCATTGCTCGCGTTTCTTGGCCCAAGCAAGTCTCTTCTTCTTATTGGTGTCCATTAGTAGTGGTTTCTTTGCAGCAATTTGACCATGAAGGCCTGATTCATGCAGTCTCCTCTGAACAGATGACGTTGAGATGTCTGTTCCTTGAACTCTGTTTTACATTTATTTGGGCTGCAATCGGAGGTGCAGTTAACTCTAATGAATTTATCCTCTGCAGCAGAGGTAACAGGGTCTTCATTTCCTGTGGCGGTCCTCATGAGGGCCAGTTTCATCATAGCGCTTGATGGTTTTTGTGACTGCACTCTTTAAATTTTCCGGATTGACTGATTTTCATGTCTTAAAGTAATGATGGACTGTCGTTTCTCTTTGCTTATTTGAGTAGTTCTTGCCATAATGTGGACTTGGTCTTTTACCAAGTAGGGCTATCTTCTGTATACCACCCCGACCTTGTCACAACACAACCGATTGGCTCAAATGCATTAAGGAAAGAAATTCCACAAATGAACTTTTAACAAGGCACACCTGATAATTTAAACACATTCCAGGTGACTACCTCATGAAGCTGGTTGAGAGAATGCCAAGTGTGGCTATTGTGAAGAATCTCAAATAGAAAATATATTTTGATTTGTTCAACACTTTTTTGGTTATTCCATGATTCCATGCGTGTTATTTCATAGTTTTGACGTCTTCACTATTATTCTACAATGTAGAACAGAGTAAAAATAAAGAAAAACCCTTGAATGAGTGAACCATTATCATGCACCTGTCTCTGCACAGGTACAGGGTGGGAAAATACATGTCATCTATGCACGTAAATAGCAAATGGAGGATGTGTTTCCCGTGGTTCATTTCCATGCCAGCCAGGCAGGCTATACTCCTGTTGTCAAGTGGCTGTGTGTAATAACACAAGGTACGTTCTGAGCAAATATTGTAAGAAGTAACACACACTAAGAAAATACTGCAAAGTTGCCTCTGCACCATTTTGTTATCTCACACACACACACACACACACACACACACACCCCCGGTCCTTCTTTACCCTCATGCGGCTGATCCTCTTCTTCCAGGAGCGCAGGCCAGAGAGGTAGATCTGGGACAGGGCCTGGTAGGAAAGGCGCAGGTCGATCCCCTCGGGGGTGATGGTGAACTGGAACGCCACTGCCTGGTGGGCCTCTGCCATCGCTACGGAAACAGGACCAGAGTCACATACAATCATCTATTAAACAGGAAAAGTTACAGTTACAACTACAGCACCATCAACTATAGAAACAGGACCATACAGTTGCATAAAATATTGTACCGATGGTCTACCTCAGGGCTCTCCAACCCTGTTCCCGGAGATCTACTGTCCTCTAGGTTTTCACTCCAACCCTGTTCCCGGAGATCTACTGTCCTCTAGGTTTTCACTCCAACCCTGTTCCCGGAGATCTACTGTCCTCTAGGTTTCACTCCAACCCTGTTCCCGGAGATCTACTGTCCTCTAGGTTTTCCACTCCAACCCTGTTCCCGGAGATCTACTGTCCTTTAGGTTTTCACTCCAACCCTGTTCCCGGAGATCTACTGTCCTCTAGGTTTTCCACTCCAACCCTGTTCCTTTTAGATCTACTGTCCTCTAGGTTTTCACTCCAACCCTGTTCCTTTTAGATCTACTGTCCTCTAGGTTTTCCACTCCAACCCTGTTCCTTTTAGATCTACTGTCCTCTAGGTTTTCATTCCAACCCTGTTCCTGGAGATCTACTGTCCTCCAGGTTTTCCCTCCAACACTAATTTAGCACACCTGATTCTAATAATTAGCTGGTGGATAAGCTGAATCAGTTTAATTACAACTGGGGTTGGATTGAAAACCTACAGGAAGGTAGCTCTCTAGGAACAGGGTAGGAGAGCCCTGGTCTACATCTTCAAGTTCCAGGCCGGACCGGGGTACTGCAGACAATGTATTCAGAAAGCAGGATTCCCCATTATAGTCAATGGGAGTATGACAGTCATAGTGGTCAATTTTCATGGATTAATTTTTTTATTTTTTATTTTTTATTTTAAAAAATGTCATAACGCAATCAGTGTACCAATACTTGCTTCTACATACAGAAGAAGTTATAATGTTTATTTGCAGCCTGCAGTACCCTTCAACTTGGGCTACTCAATGAGAGAGGGCAGCACTGAGCTAGCCTGCAAAGTCACTTCCTGGAGTAGCTCAAACTGCAGGTGCAACATTTCCAAAAACTCCTCCACGACGCAAGATGGTGACATGCTAAAACGACACTTTCCGACGTCCAAACGCGCCACTGAGACCTCACATAGGAAACAATGGGGCGACGTCAATTGAGTCCCCCTGACAATAACAATTCACAGATGATGAGACAATCGGTCTGTGACATTTCAACCGTAATATTAGCATCTATCCAATAGGGTTCGGGACGATACCAAGCATCTCGATACTTGTTAGGACACAAAACACGAGGCGGATGTAACTTCATTAGGAAAACAGCCCTGATGTTGGAAACAAACATCATTATGTTGTCATCCAGAGTCGCATGTATTTATTTTTCCAAGCTTATAGCACACTATTTTACAGGCAGCGGGTTTTTAAAGGCCCAAAAGGGTTCGGTCAGCTCCGTGATTTACATTTTTGCCGTCTAAAGAATGTTGCGATGCTGGTATTGTCACCGCCTTTATCGAAGAGAAAGAAAAAACATTGGCGTGTTCAATCAAGTGCTCACTGATTGAATCAAGTTTTGGTGAACGGCAATGTTCCGCTGTTCAGTATTAGTCTATTATCCAATACTTTCAGATCTACATAAAGAACCTGGGTACATTAGGTCTACATGACTACCTGTCGGTTCAGTTCTAGTCTCGGTCATTCCTCACATGGTTGAACTGGATCATTTCCAAACGTCAACGCTATAAGTGTAGCCGATACTGCCGTGAAAAAAAGATGCACAGATGTGTGGGGTCACACACACACACACACAACAAGGGGTAAAGTTCACTGGTACAGCTTGCCACTGTTGTGTGACGGTTCACATCATACCAACGTGACTGAACCGATTCCAGTTGTAATAGCTACACACTGACACACACACCCCTGCCATGTACACACTGAACAAAATACACCCCTGCCATGTACACACTGACACACACAACATTGGCCCAGGATGTGATGGTTGACCAGCCTCCAGTACCCAGTTGGCCTTCAACTTGGGCAACTCAATGAGAGAGGGCAGCACTGAGCTAGCTTGCAAAGTCACTTGCTAGAGTAGCTCAGAGAGCGAGAGAGAGAATATGTGTTGGAATGAGCAATGCATATTTCTCCCTTCACTCTGATGGGGTTTGCATCTCTCTCTTTCTCTTCCCATATGTCTCTCTCACAACCAGAGAGAAAGGGACAGTAAGAAGAGCGAGAGAAAGAGAGAGAGAGCGAGGAAGTAAGAAGATCGAGAGGAAAGAGAGAGAGAGAGAGGAAGTAAGAAGAGCAAGAGCGAGAGAGATAGGGGGATTGAAAGAGATTGAACGAGTGGGTGTTTAAACTACGTGACACAGTAAATTACAAAGAATCCATGCACGCACGCACGCGCACACACACACACACACACACACAATGTAGAGGTGTGCACACAGTCAGAAATACACAAAGAATGTGCAAGTGACACACACATACAGAGAATAATAACAATTGAGGTATTGTGACAATGAAGGAGAGGATTGTTGTTCAGAGTAAGAGTCTTCCATGCTCAGGGTAAGGCAGCTGCCATGCCTCCCGCTCCTCTCCTCAAGTGAAAGACTCCCTCTCCTCTCTGCAAGTGAGACTACATGCCTGCCCTGCATCCACAAATCCTGAACAGGTTCAAACATTGATTTCTACAGCGTGCAAACAATCCAGATGAGTTACTGGGTTATTAGTCTACATTCGCAAAGTCACTGGGGATAGTTTCAGAGAACACTGGTTCAATACGGTGTGTATAGCCCTCCAGCTATAGCTCTCTAGGTGGGGTCTTAAAAGCTTTACATGGTAAACAGCACTGAGTGAAACTACGGAAATACAACTATTGAGTAGGCTACGTTCCTAGCAAGGTGGTGAAACAAGTTTCAAGTTGACAAATAACCTTTGCACTCAGTAACCTGCAAATGGGCGTCTTGGAAATGAAATAGTATGTGGTGAAGCAGGTTTGGCGTGATCATTGGGAGAAAGGAAATAACTCGCTCTGGGAGTTCACTTGCACGTGAACGCGATGGTACAATTACGCAATGTTAACGAATTCACAAAGCGCCGACTCCAAAACAGCGGGAACATGCGGTATAAACAACTGAATGTGCGTGCACCACATGTTAATTGATAATAAATGAAATCAATTAACTAATTAACTGTCTGTGTGTGTAGATCTGTATTATACAGAATATAACGGATAGGTCTACTTTCTCCACCTATATCTGATTGCAGTGACATGAATTGTGCGTAGGTCTATCAGCAAAGACATCTCGGTTACGTTATGACGTTTCTACAGGAAAACTACAGGTCTACTTAGGCCCTAGCCTACTTGTAGCCAATAGTCTAATCGTATGCAACATTCCTACAAACTAGGGAATTATCATATGTCTTAGCCAACAAACAAAAAAACTTGTTGCAAACAGTGGTGGAAAAAAACACCCAATTGTCAAACTTGAGTAAAAGTAAAGATGCCTTAATAGAAAATGACTCAAGTAAATGTAAAAGTCACCCAGTAAAATGCTACTTGAGTAAAAGTCTAAAAGTATTTGGTTTTAAATATACTTATGTATCAAAAGTGTAATTGTTAAAATATACTTATACTATCAAAAGTAAAAGTATAAATCATTTCAAATTCCTTATATTAAGCAAATCAGATGGCATGAATGTAAAATATATAAGCTTTTTTTTTTATATACAGATAGCCAGGGGTACAGACATAATATACAAACAAAGCATGTGTTTAGTGAGTCCGCCAGATCAGAGGCAGTAGGGATGATCAGGGATGTTCTCTTGATAAGTGCGTGAATTTGACCGTTTTCCTGTCCTGCTAAACACTCAACATGTAACGAGTGTTTTTGGGAGTCAGAGAAAATGTATGAAATAAAAAGTACATGATTTTCTCCAGTAATGTAGAGTAAGAGTAAAAGTATTCAAAAATATAAATAGTAAAGTAAAGTACAGGTACACAAAAAAAACACTTTAGTACTTTAAAGTATTTTTACTTAAGGAGCCTTATATTACAGGTCCACTTAGACAAATCAAAAGTAGGCCTATAACAAAGCAATTAAAAGTTATGTTTTTACCTAACGACTCTATAAATTCTTTCACCTGGCTGTTAGAGGTCCAAAAACATGCAACACTCATGATGCACTGACAAAGTAGACTACTGTTCCATTGGGATAAAATATATATTTTTAATTACTGTATCGTATATTCGTCAGAAACTGTTATGTTCCACCCGGGGTTGGACAGGTTACTTTCTAAATGTAATCCGTCACAGTTACATGTCCAAAGTTGTAACCAGTAACGGAACTTTTGGATGACCCAAACTCAGTAATGTAATCTGATTACATTCAGTTACTTTTAGATTACTTTCCCCTTAAGAGGCATTAGAAGAAGACACACATGTATGTTACCAATTGAACGACATCTATTGCAGGATAAATCAATGTTAAAGTTTGTTTTTATGGGTTGGTTATGTAGGCTTCTTCTAACCAATTGCTTTCTACTACATATAATATGATTAAATGGTAACTTCACATTAAAAACAAAAGTCTATCAGAATTCCAGTCATGCCGTGATCTTCAAGAGGAGGATTTGGGAATATTGAAGTATAGATGAGCCAAATTGTTTTACCTGAGAATAACCTCAAAACGAAGGACTTATTAGCCAGCCCTACTCTGTTGTTTATGATTTTGTTTTCATGGAGGACTGATGGCTCATTGATTCAAGTTGAAAAATAAATGCTGCCCTCATGGAATGGCATGCACTACTGAAAAGTGCTATTTACATGTGAAAAATGAATGCCATTTGCTATTGGCCTATTGTTTACCTTTTTGATGGTGACACTTTGATATCTTGATAATATGCAACAGTTTAAAAGGCACAAATAGCTAAATGAGAGGCATTGTGATTCACAATGGGACGGCAGGTAGCCTAGTGGTTAAAGCTTTGCTGGATCGAATCCCCCAGCAGACAAGGTAAAAAAAACTGTCGTTCTGCCCCTGAACAAGGCAGTTAACCCACTGTTCTCCGGTAGGCCGTCATTGTAAATTAGAATTTGTTCTTAACTGACTTGCCTAGTTAAAATAAAGGTTCAAATATTTAAAAAGACTGCTGTCATCGTAGACTGCCGCCTCCAAGTGTTTATTCAAGTTGGATCATCTTTGGATGCGGATAGTTTGGCCTACACAGGTGGGCAGCGGCGCCTACTCTTTTCCAGCGATCCATCAAACACATTTGGTGTGTCATCATAATGGTCTCTGATTTGTGGCCCAAATGTAAACCTGGTCCAAATGTAAACCTTTTTTCAATGCTGATTTCAATATCATTGAGAAAACAGAAGTGTCAAATATTCTTTTTCGCAACATCCTTTCTGAAATGAAAAGTAATCCCCGAAGTAATCATCTAGTTTTTCAAAAGTATATGTAATCCGATTACAATAGTTTTGCTGGTAACAGATTACAGTTACCCTTTTGTGTAATCCCTTACATGTAATCCGTTACTCCCCAACCCTGGTTCCGCGTCCCTTCGAACGAATGGTGGGTTCATTCAATATCGCACATCCATCGCTCGCTACACACAAAAGTCAACACACTAACTAGCAGTAGTGCACTGAAAACCACGCCCAAGGAAAACCACAACGAGTAGACAATAATGTAATAGAAATACCTGTATTAGTCTTGAAATATCTTGCCGTAAAAGCACCCCAAAGGAGTTATTCAAACACCGAATCTCTTCTTTTTGTTGTTGTTACATCCAACCACTCCTTTCACTCTCAGTGAAAACAGACTGGAGTAGGTGGGCAGCGGCGCCAGAGAGCCACATACATGGATGACATCACTCTCACAACCCCGCCTCTTTTTTTGTGTGTCACATGGGACGCGGTGAACACCCTTTCCGAGCGCATTTACCAATAGAGTCAATACAGTAAATTATCAATCAATATTACACATCCAAAAAACAGACCCGGGATCTGTCGTGTCGCTACACAGTGTAGTCTACATTTGGCAATATATATATATATATATATTTTTTTTTTAAATACTATTTTTGCTAAAGAAAATGCAGATGTTGAGCACAATTTATGGTCAGTAATCCTAATTAATAGAAGAGTAGGAATTGAGGCAGTTTCTTAACTTCTGATGTAGTTTATTGTTCTTTATTTATCACAGGCAATAATAATAATCATAATAGTGCACTTTCATTTTTTATATAATACAGACATTTCTTATTTAATCCTCCTCATCATGTTGTTTTTCCCCCAAATTTCTGTTTTGAATTTTTAAGAATTGTTTTGTTCTACTGTGTATGAAGTGGGGGGGGGAATAATAGTTTTACAATCTTGGAATGATCAATAATGATGACAACAATAATCATATTGTGAGTACAGGGTGAATAAAGAATTGAGACATGGTTTCATACTGTATACAATGGACAGACACATGGGGAGGGGTGTGATTATATAAGGATGGGCTGGGGTTGAGGTATTTTCATCTGGATAAGAGGATTGGGGGGGGTATTCAAGAAGAGATACAAAGAGATAATGAGGGTGTAGGAAGGGGGCAAGGAGGGGGTTGAGTTGGTTGGAGAGAGAGGGGGCCTTTCGTTGTAAGATTCACCCGCAATGGGGGTCAAACTTCTCCCCCCCATCCCATCATTTACTTTGAACGGTTATTTACACATAATGTCTAAGAAGGGTTTCGCTCTAGTTGTATCTCCAGACAGTTTCCCCCCTAGATTCCCCTAGTCGGGGCGTCAATGCTCTCACTAACAGCAACGTCCAGGCCCTTTGGCCTCGACAACGCCAATTGAAACCAATAGAAGCCAAACTCTTTTAGACGTGGAGCAACAGAAATAGGCAGGGAGAGGCCTACCCCACCTATACAAAAGGTAGGGGTAACGCTGTCTCCCACTACCCCCCTCTGGTTTAAAGCACAGTGTAATGGAGAATGAAAGACTGTGGGGTCGTCTTGTGTCACATCTCGCTCCCATTCACATGACCCCTGACCTAGCATTAGAATGTGGCGGGGAGTAGGATGAGGGCTCGGAACAGGACACACAAACGGACAGGTCGAGCAAATATAACAGGCATGTACCTCCCTCCGTACGCAATCATCTTAAGGCGCCAAAACTCATTCCTGGCTATGCAAACTCTTACAACAACTATTCTGTGCAGGACGGTGCTGGATTCATATGCCACCTATATTAATGCAGTAAAAATAAAATAAACATTCAGTCATCACCCCCTACATTGCTTTCCAGTAGTGTCATGCAGCATTTCATTGGAGACTAGCTCGGACAGCATGGTTACACATCCGCCATGCTGGAAAGGACAATGTGAAAGGAAAATATCCAAGACAGCACAGTACGGTTCGAGTCGGCACGATATTGGGAAAATGGGTACATGATTCCTGCCAAAAGGCCTTGAGTGAAGGGTGTGAGCTACAATGAGAGGTGAGCTACGAAAAGTCAACAAGCCATAATCGTGTTCTTTGCTGTGTTGGAAGGGGAGCAAGACGAGCCCCAGGTCAGGAAATAGAGGAAGACCCACTCTTTTCGTATTTCATGGTAAAATGGCCATTTCACACCAGGGAAGTATCCAGTACAGCCGTAATAGACAGAGAGTACGCTAAGTAAAGAGTTACAATCACCAACTGTTCTACGTCTCCTAGCTACAGAACCGCCCCTGTTTGCTGTACGAGGAGTTGTGTGCTATGGTAGCAGCGTGTTGACTCGGGACTGATATGAAGTGTGATGATGGCTGATGGGGACGTGGTGTGCCGTGCCGCGGTGAGTCTCAGTTACTGTGTCGTGGTCACAGCGGGTCACGTGAGGCAGAGTGAGACTGATAATAGGGGCTTAGTGGCGGTGGCATGAGACAACAAGGCGTCGACTGATGACGAGGGACTAGAACGAAACCTGCGCTTTCTTTTTGGTGCTCTGTGCAAGGGGAAGGGGTACGTGGGGGGTCGTGATGAAGGAAGTGGGGGGCAGTGGCCAAGGGCGAATGGATGGTAGGGGGAAACCACTACGTGTTTGGTGTCTTTTAGGACAGTGCGTTCCAATGTTAAGGCCCAGTTTTTAATTGTTGTTTTTTTTATTCTCTTTTTTTCTCTCCGTGTGTGTGTGCGAATACTGTTTGTGTTCTGCACGTGGGGTTGGGCCCTCAGTCAGTGTTTTTATGTGGCGTGTCCATATCTTTGTACTCTTAAGTAACAACATTCTAGCAGAATGTGAGAGAGAAGGAATTGGAGATTACTACCCCCACCCTTTCCTGCTCTCCTCTGCTTTTTCAAGTGTCTATATGCAATCATTTTTTATTTACTTCATGGAAGATTTTCATTTTTCTTTTTTTGCCATCCCAGAAATTCCCAAAGCATCACATCTATCCTTGGCTCATTTCTTAAAATGTGTTTTGTTTTTGCTTTGTTTTGTTGCTTTAAAACTGGAAATGATCTTCATTATTACCAAACAAAGTCAAATCAACAATAAAGACACAACATCAAAAAGGATCTGGAAGGATTTTTGCAGCATTGGTTTCTAAAACATTGAGGAATGATTGGACAAGAGGTTGTTTTCTGTCCTGCTCTGGCAACAACGGTTCAATCTGGTTTCAACTGCAAGCAGCCATTTTTGTCCGTTTCAATGCTGTTCCAATATTCCAACAGAACTTTCCCCTCTATTCTTTCCCTTTCCACTTTACAATATATAACTCAACAATTAAATACATAAATAAATATTAAATAAATCTATGACAAATGAAATAAAATACTTTTACAATAGTGTTTCTCGTTTTTGACATTCACTTGGTTAGCGTTACCCTCCATTTTGTTGGTGGCAAACATCAAACTCATTTGCGCTCAAATCACATAAAAGGAAAAAAGGAAACAAAAAACGAAATGGATTTCATTCTTTTTGTGTGTGGTGTGTTTCTTTCCTCTCCTGGGAATGAGTGTGCAGCAGTTTCAATGTCTTTCTCTCTGTCATCCTTAAGACAAAGTCTCTCTTTTTGTTTCTTGAAATGAGCTTTTCCACCTCCTCCCCTCCCTCCCTCCCTCTTTCTGCTCTCTTAACAGAACAAATCCGTCTAGGTGTCTAGGGCCTTTTCAAAAGCCGCATCATTCAGTGCCCCATGTCGGCCATACTGGGAACGTAAGGGAGGGAGGGTTGGTTGTTTTCTGTCGAAGACAATAATGGATGTGGAGGGCTGGGTCCAGTCCTCTCGGAATGAACACAACTGATGACGGTAACTTCCTGTGAACCACAACATCTTCATCTGAGCACCTCATTCTGAGGACCTGCTGAGGGTTCCATTCACAGTATTCGAATTACTCGAACGATTCCAATTATGTCGTTCACTCATCTGTTTGAAGTCTCTCTGTGTTCCAGATGTCAGTCGTAGTGGGAGGGGGGGGGGGGGTCGTTGAGACATTCTTCCATGCCTTGTCCGTTCTTTTTCTTCAACTTGGGTGATATCCGTAGAGATTTTCCATTTTCTGAATCCTCACTTCAAGGCAAGATGGTTTTCATAAGTTTGTTTCAATTGTATTTTAGGAATCGTACAATTGTGGTGTTTCGTTATGGAGACAAACGGGTATTTGTCTTTATTTTGTTCAAATGGCTGTATTGACGTCTTTGGAGCGACTTGGATGCAAAGATGCAATCGGACGCGTCACTCTGATTTTGATGCAGTCTTCCTCACCCTTACCTTCAATTCTACCATGTTTCTGTACCATGTTTCTGTACCATGTTTCTGTACCAGGTTTCTGTTCCATGTTTCTGTACCATGTTTCTGTACCAGGTTTCTGTTCTGTTCTCGTAACTTATCGTCACTGAGAATCCGGTGAAAGGACCCAACCTGTCCGTTTCCCCGACCGCCACTAAATTGACTTGACCCGTAATATTTCACTCTCACTGACCCCCCCCCCCCCCCCCAAAAAAGGATGTTAGGTCAAACTTAAAAGTGGATCCGCACCAACTGGGAAACACTGTTATAATTCGTGATATTATTTCTGAAATTCTACAAAGGTTTTCATCTTATTGGTTGTAGACCGGATAACTTAAAAAAAAATCTATTTATCCTTTAACCATTCGGAGCCTGCCTTTCCCCATATAAGTCTTTCTGATTATTTTACTGGCTCCATATTGTTGTTGACAGTTGCATGATGTGTTGTACTTCAAATGTACACTTAGACATGTTTCTGATCTTGGCTTCTCTTCTGAAGCAAGTCCATGAGTGACACTGCGTTTTCCCCTCGTCCTCTCTTTTCTTTCTTCTATCTTGGTGGCCAACTATCTCGCCGGGCCCGTTTCAGGTTGAAGCAGTGGTTTGTGATGATGATTGCTGGGTCAGGTGGTTCGGTAGATGTGACGGTGGTAGTGGTGATGGCGGTAGTGGTAGTCTGAGGGGGTTTTGTCTGTGTTGTTCTCTAATGTCATCCCTCTCTAACGGTCTGCCCTATCTTGTTCTGTTGATGTCTGTTTCCACAATGTTTCCTCAGGGCTGAGACTGTGTCCCGTTGGAGGAAAGGAGTCTGGTCTTGTCTTTGCCCGAGCCCTTCCTCTGAAGCACGCTCCCGCTGCCCCCTATCCCTGCGTCACCACGCTCACACTTCTCGCCCCGGTCCCCGCCTCCTTCCGAACGTCGGGAGTTTTGCCGGGTCGGGGTGCCGGGCGGACGCGAGGTCAGCTGCCCATTCTTCTCATCTGGGGAGAAAAAGAGTTTAAAAAAACATGAGTTTGATGAAGACATATATAAATAAATAGTGTGTGTGTGTGTGTGCGTGTGTCTGTGTGTGTGTGTGTCTGTATGTCTGTGTGTGTGTGTCTGTGTGTGTATGTCTCTGTGTGTATGTCTGTGTGTGTGTGTGTGTATGTCTGTGTGTGTGTGTGAGTGCGTGTGTGTGTCTGTGTGTGTGTGTGTCTGTATGTCTGTGTGTGTGTGTCTGTGTGTGTATGTCTCTGTGTGTATGTCTGTGTGTGTGTCTGTGTGTATGTCTGTGTGTGTCTGTGTGTGTGTCTGTGTGTCTGTGTGTGTGTCTGTGTGTGTATGTCTGTGTGTGTGTGTCTGTGTGTGTATGTCTCTGTGTGTATGTCTGTGTGTGTGTGTGTGTGTATGTCTGTGTGTGTGTGTGTGTGTGAGTGCGTGTGTGTGTCTGTGTGTGTGTGTGTCTGTGTGTGTGTGTCTGTGTGTGTGTGTGTGTGTGTGTGTGTGTGTGTGTGTCTGTGTGTGTGTGTGTCTGTGTGTGTGTGTGTGTGTGTGTGAGGGGACCAACCAGCCAGTGCCTGCACAGATGGCTGATCATGAGTACTAAGTAGCTGGGCTTGAATCGTTTCCACCACTCTCTTGAACCTGCGACTTGGACCTAAGGAGTCAGACATATACTCGGTCAAGGTATACACTGCCCCGCATCAATATGGGGATGACTTTAAGATTAATTACCTACATGTATAATGAGTTCTGTTTAACTGTCTCCTGACAGTTTTGTGGTATATGTCAGGGATATATTACAGGATAAAATATAGGACAAAATCATGCCAAACATTGGTTACCAAACACCGACTACACATTTTTGCAAATAAAGGTCTCATAGTCTAAATTAAACTGTAACTTCAAGCGAATCATAACTTCCACTTAAATCACATTTTCACTTGAAAATCCTACTCCCATTGACATCAATGCATAACTAAGTGGCAATTTGCCTTAAGTGGGTAGCAAGAACGCTTTAAAAAAAAAGTCTTACTGTAACACAAACAAGTCTGGGAACCACTACCTGATATGAGAGTGAACGTCACGCTGTAGATGCCAGTTTCCCTCTTTCCTTCCCTCTCGGCACGCTCCCTCTCTCTCTCCCTCTCTCCTTCAGAGAAGGCGATGTCCACCTGGAACTTAACAGGCTTCTGGAAGACGGAGGGGCCACCAGAGGACTTATACTCGGCTCTGAAGCTGGTCTGGGAGATGACGCTGTGACTCAGAGACGGGATCTGAACAGATGCAATGCAACAACACAGCATTGGAAACAAGAGGTGGAAACCGCTTTACACAGTTTACAGGACTTTCCATCTATTGTTTATGTGTTCATGTTTTATGGAGGTGGTTGGTGTATCTTTGTATCATGGCTGTGCAGGCCTTTCACTGAAAGTAGGGGAAGGTACAGAGTTAAAGAGAAGGAGTTAGAGAGATATATATCACTTTATATATTATCTACCTCACTTGCTTTGGCAATGTTAACACATGTTTCCCATGCC